>NW_025410429.1:0-7586 GCF_002201575.2 Neomonachus schauinslandi
ATGTTAATCCCCATACATTACATCATTAGTTTTAGATGAAGTGTTCCATGATTCATTGTTTGTGCATAACACCCAGTGCTCCATGCAGGATGTGCCCTCCTCAATACCCACCACCAGGCTAACCCATCCTCCCACCCCCCTCCCCTCTAGAACCCTCAGTTTGTTTTTCAGAGTCCATCGTCTCTCATGGTTCGTCTACCCTCTGATTTCCACCCCCTTCATTCTTCCCGTCCCGCTACCTTCTTCTTCTTCTTTTTTTTTTCTTAACATATATTGCATTATTTGTTTCAGAGGTACAGATCTGAGATTCAACAGTCTTGCACAATTCACAGCACTTACCAGAGCACATACCCTCCCCAGTGTCTATCACCCAGTCACCCCATCCCTCCCACCCCACCCCGCACTCCAGCAACCCTCAGTTTGTTTCCTACAATTAAGAATTCCTCATATCAGTGAGATCATATCATACATGTCTTTCTCTGTTTGACTTATTTCGCTCAACATAATACCCTCCAGTTCCATCCACGTCGTTGCAAATGGCAAGATCTCATTCCTTTTGATGGCTGCATAATATTCCATTGTATATATACACCACATCCTCTTTATCCATTCATCTGTCGATGGACATCTTGACTCTTTCCACAGTTTGGCTATTGTGGACATTGCTGCTATAAACATCGGGGTGCACGTACCCCTTCGGATCCCTACTTTTGTATCTTTGGGGTAAATACCCAGTAGTGCAATTGCTGGATCATATGGTAGCTCTATTTTCAACTTTTTGAGGAACCTCCATACAGTTTTCCAGAGTGGCTGCACCAGCTTGCATTCCCACCAACAGTGTAGGAGGGTTCCCCTTTCTCCGCATCCCCGCCAACATCTGTCGTTTCCTGACTTGTTAATTTTAGCCATTCTGACTGGTGTGAGGTGGTATCTCATTCAGGTTTTGATTTGGATTTCCCTGATGCCGAGCGATATTGAGCACTTTTTCATGTGTCTGTTGGCCATTTGGATATCTTCTTTGGAAAATTGTCTGTTCATGTCTTCTGCCCATTTCTTGATTGGATTCTTTGTTCTTTGGGTGTTGAGTTTGATGAGTTCTTTATAGATTTTGGATACTAGCCCTTTATCTGATATGTCATTTGCAAATATCTTCTCCCATTCTGTCGGTTGTCTTTTGGTTTTGTTGACTGTTTCCTTTGCTGTGCAAAAGCTTTTTATCTTGATGAAGTCCCAATAGTTCATTTTTGCCCTTGCTTCCCTTGCCTTTGGCGATGTTTCTAGGAAGAAGTTGCTTCGGCTGAGGTCAAAGAGGTTGCTGCCTGTGTTCTCCTTTAGGATTTTGATGGACTCCTGTCTCACATTGAGGTCTTTCAACCATCTGGAGTCTATTTTTGTGTGTGGTGTAAGGAAATGGTCCAGTTTCATTCTTCTGCATGTGTCTGTCCATTTGTTGAAGAGACTGTCTTTGTTCCATTGGACACTCTTTCCTGCTTTGTCAAAGATGAGTTGACCATAGAGTTGAGGGTCCATTTCTGGGCTCTCTATTCTGTTCCACTGATCTATGTGTCTGTTTTTGTGCCAGTACCATGCTGTCTTGATGATGACAGCTTTGTAATAGAGCTGGAAGTCTGGAATTGTGATGCCGCTGGCTTTGCTTTTCTTTTTCAACATTCCTCTGGCTATTCGGGGTCTTTTCTGGTTCCATACAAATTTTAGGATTATTTGTTCCATTTCTTTGAAAAAAGTGGATGGTATTTTGATGGGGATTGCATTGAATGTGTAGATTGCTCTAGGTAGCATTGACATCTTCACAATATTTGTTCTTCCAATCCATGAGCATGGAACGTTTTTCCATTTCTTTGTGTCTTCTTCAATTTCTTTCATGAGTATTTTATAGTTTTCTGAGGACAGATCCTTTATCTCTTTGGTTAGATTTATTCCTAGGTATCTTATGGTTTTGGGTGCAGTTGTAAATGGGATCGACTCCTTAATTTCTCTTTCTTCATGACATCTTTATTTAAGTGGTGTCCAAGGATTGCGTGGCGTGGTATGAAACATTTGTCACCTTCATCTCCTTTGTTTAAACTATACAAGTAGGGGCGCCTGGGTGGCTCAGTCATTAAGCGTCTGCCTTCGGCTCAGGTCGTGATCCCAGGGTCCTGGGATCAAGCCCTGCATCGGGTTCCCTGCTCCGTGGGAGGCCTGCTTCTCCCTCTCCCACTCCCCCTGCTTGTGTTCCCTCTCTCACTGTGTCCCTTTCTGTCAAATAAATAAATAAAATCTTTAAAAAAAAAAAAAGTTGGGGGCGGAGCAAGATGGCGGAGAAGTAGGAGACCTGGATTTCGTCTCCTCTCAGGAATTCAGCTGGATAGGGATCAAACCATTCTGAACACCTACAAACCCAACAGGAGATCGAAGAAAGGAATAGCAACAACTCTCTGAACAGAAAAGCGACCACTTTCTGGAAGGTAGGATGTGCAGAGAAGTGAATCCGAGGCGATATTCGGGAGGATAGACGGCGGCGGAGGGGCCTCCGTCGGCCGCTTCTGGCAAGTGATAGAGCCGCAGAGCGCAAAATCAGAACTTTTAAGAGTTGGCTCCGCTGAGGGACGGCACTCTGGTGGCTAAGCGGGGGATGGAACCCTCGCGGGACAGTGTGGTCTCAGGACCCTCGGGGTCACAGAAAGACCGGGGGTGCCTGAGTGTGGCAGAGCTCCCAGGTAACGGAGCAGGGAAGCCGGCTGCAGAGGCGGAGCCCAGGCGCGGGCTCTCAGCTCGGGGTTGCCATAAACCGTGATCCGCGGCACAGTCGGGCCACTGCTCCTCCAGCAGGGACCCAACAAGCAGCAGACCCGGGGAGACTCCCCTTCCTCCCCCGGGAGGAGCCACGCGGGAGTGCACCGCAGGGATCTGCTGGGTTTGGAGACTCCACCCGGGGTCGGGTGCCAGAGATAGAAACGCGCGGTTACAGACCGGGTGAGCACGGAGTGCGGCCGGAGACCGGGGAGACGGGAGTGACTGACGGCTTTTCTCTGGGGGCTCACTGAGGAGCGGGGCCCCGAGTTCTCGGCTCCTCCGGGGCGGAGATTTGGAGGCCGCCATTTTCACTCTCTGCCTCCAAAGCTGTACGGAAAGCTCGCAGGGAACAAAAGCCCCGGAGAGCAAACCCGAGCAGATTACTTAGCCGGGAGGGGGCAAGGGTGGGGCAATTCCGCTTCCGGCAGAGACATTTGGAAACCACGGCAACAGGCCCCTCCCCAGAAGATCAGCGAGAAGAGCCAGCCAAGACCAAGTTTACCGATCAATGAGAACGGCAGAACTCCAGCGCTAGGGGAATACTGCACATAGAATTCATGGCTTTTTTACCATGATTCTTTAGTCTTTCAAAGTTAATTTTTTTTAACTGTCTTTTTTTCTTTTTTTTTCTTCTTGAATTTTTCTTTTTCCTTTTTCAACCAACATCTTATCAATCCCTTTTTTTAAAAAAAAAACATTTTTATTTTTCATTTTTAGAGTCATATTCTATCCCTTCATAGTAGTTACCTGTATTTTTGGCTTATATATATAGTTGTTCTCTCTTTAAAATTTTAAGATAGTTTCTTCTAACAGATTAAAATATACCCTAAATCTCTAGTATATGGTGTTTTCTATTCCCCTGCCTGATCATATTCTCTCCCTTTTTTTTCTTTTTTCTTTTTTTAAATCCTCTTCTTTCTTTTTTCAAACAACTTCTTATCAATTCCTTTTATGAAATTTTTTATAATTTCCATCTTTACAGTCATATTCCATCCCTTCATCATATGAACCCTTATTTTTGTACATATATAAGTTTTTCTTTCTTTAAAATTTTGGGAGGCACTTTCTTCTAAAAGACCAAAATACACCCCAAATCTAGTGTGTGGCACTGATCTATATACCAGCCTGATCATATTTGATCACATTCTGTTTTTTTGTTGTTGTTGTTGTTGTTTTGTTTTGTTTATTTTTGTTTTTATCTTTATCTTTTTCTTTTTCTTTTTTTTCTTTCTCTTTTTTCTCTCTTTCCCTTTCTTTTCCCACTGCTTCAGGTCTTTTCTGATTTGTTTAGAGTATATTTTCTGGGGACCTTGTTACTCTGCTAGCATTTTGTTCTCTCATTAATCTATTCTCCTCTGCACAAAATGACAAGACGGAAAAAATCACCTCAACAAAAAGAACAAGAGGTAGTACCGACTGCCAGGGACCTACTCAATACGGACATTCGTACGATGTCAGATCTAGAGTTCAGAATCATCACTTTAAAGATACTAGCTGGGCTTGAAAAAAATATGGAAGTTATTAGAGAAACCCTTTCTGGAGAAGTAAAAGAACTAAAATCCAACCAAGTAGAAATCAAAAAGGCTATTAATGAGGTGCAATCAAAAATGGGGGCGCTAACTGCTAGAATAAATGAGGCAGAAGAGAGAATCAGTAATATAGAAGATGAAATGATGGAAAATAAAGAAGCTGAGAAAAAGAGAGATAAACAACTACTGGATCACGAGGGTAGAATTCGAGAGATAAGCGATACCATAAGACGAAACAACATTAGAATAATTGGGATCCCAGAAGAAGAAGAAAGAGAGAGAGGGGCAGAAGGTATATTAGAGCAAATTATAGCAGAGAACTTCCCTAATTTGGGGAAGGAACAGGCATGAAAATCCAGGAAGCACAGAGAACCCCTCTCAAAATCAATAAAAATAGGTCAACACCCCGACATCTAATAGTAAAACTTACGAGTCTCATAGACAAAGAGAAAATCCTGAAAGCAGCTCGGGAGAAGAGATATGTAACCTACAAGGGTAGAAACATTAGATTGGCAACAGACCTATCCACAGAGACCTGGCAGGCCAGAAAGGACTGGCAGGATATATTCAGAGCACTAAATGAGAAAAATATGCAGCCAAGAATACTATATCCAGCTAGGCTGTCATTGAAAATTGAAGGAGAGATAAAAAGCTTCCAGGACAAACAAAAACTAAAGGAATTTGCAAACACAAAACCAGCCCTACAGGAAATCTTGAAAGGGGTCCTCTAAGCAAAGAGAGAGCCTAAAAGCAACATAGACCAGAAAGGAACACAGACAATATACGGTAACAGTCACCTTCCAGGCAATACAATGGCACTAAATTCCTATCTTTCAATAGTTGCCCTGAATGTAAATGGGCTAAATGCCCCAATCAAAAGACACAGGCTATCAGACTGGATTAAAAAACAAGACCCATCGATATGCTGTCTGCAAGAGACTCATTTTAGACACAAAGACACCCCCAGATTGAAAGTGAGGGGGTGGAAAACCATTTACCATGCTAATGGACACCGAAAGAAAGCTGGGGTGGCAATCCTTATATCAGACAAATTAGATTTTAAACCAAAGACTGTAATAAGAGATGAGGAAGGACATTATATCCTACTTGAAGGATCTATCCAACAAGAAGATCTAACAATTGTAAATATCTATGCCCCTAACATGGGAGCAGCCAATTATATAAGGCAATTAATAACAAAAGCAAAGAAACACATCGACAACAATACAATAATAGTGGGGGACTTTTAACACCACCCTCACTGAAATGGACAGATCGTCTAAGCAAAAGATCAACAAAGAAATAAAGAGTTTAAATGACACACTGGACCAAATGGACTTCACAGACATATTCAGAACATTCCACCCCAAAGCAACGGAATACACATTCTTCTCTAGTGCCCATGGAACATTCTCCAGAATAGATCACATCCTAGGTCATAAATCAGGTCTCAACCGGTGCCAAAAGATTGGGATCATTTCCTGCCTATTTTCAGACCACAATGCTTTGAAACTAGAACTCAATCACAAGAGGAAAGTCAGAAAGAACTCAAATACATGGAGGCTAAAGAGCATCCTACTGAAGAATGAATGGGTCAACCAGGAAATTAAAGGAGAATTTAAAAAATACATGGAAACCAATGAAAATGAAAACACAACTGTTCAAAATCTTTGGGATGCAGCAAAGGCAGTCCTAAGGGGAAAGTGTATAGCAATACAAGCCTTTCTCAAGAAACAAGAAAGGTCTCAAGTATACAACCTAACCCTACACCTAAAGGAGCTGGAGAAAGAACAGCAAATAAAGCCTAAACCCAGCAGGAGAAGAGAAATAATAAAGATCAGAGCAGAAATCAATGAAATAGAAACTAAAAGAACAGTAGAACAGATCAACGAAACTAGGAGCTGGTTCTTTGAAAGAATTAACAAGATTGATAAACCCCTGGCCAGACTTATCAAAAAGAGAAGAGAAATGACCCAAATCAACAAAATCATGAATGAAAGAGGAGAGATCACAACCAACACCAAAGAAATACAAACAATTATAAGAACATATTATGAGCAACTCTATGCCAGCAAATTAGATAACCTGGAAGAAATGGAGGCATTCCTAGAGATGTATCAACTACCAAAACTGAACCAGGATGAAATAGAAAACCTGAACAGACCTATAACCACTAAGGAAATTGAAGCAGTCATCAAAAATCTCCCAAAAAACAAAAGCCCAGGGCCAGATGGCTTCCCAGGGGAATTCTACCAAACCTTTCAAGAAGAATTAATACCTATCCTTCTGAAACTGTTCCAAAAAATAGAAATGGAAGGAAAACTTTCAAACTCATTTTATGAGGCCAGCATTACCTTGATCCCAAAACCAGACAAAGACCCCATCAAAAAGGAGAATTACAGACCAATATCCCTGATGAACATGGATGCAAAAATTCTCACCAAAATACTAGCCAATAGGATCCAACAGTACATTAAAAGGATTATTCACCATGACCAAGTGGGATTTATCCCTGGGCTGCAAGGTTGGTTCAACATCCGCAAATCAATCAATGTGATACAATACATTAACAAAAGAAAGAACAAGAATCATATGATCCTCTCAATAGATGCAGAAAAAGCTTTTGACAAAGTACAGCATCCTTTCTTGATCAAAACTCTTCAGAGTATAGGGATCGAGGGTACATACCTCAATATCATAAAAGCCATCTATGAAAAACCTACAGCGAATATCATTCTCAATGGGGAAAAACTGAGAGGTTTCCCCCTAAGGTCAGGAACGCGGCAGGGATGTCCACTATCACCACTGCTATTCAACATAGTATTGGAAGTCCTAGCCACAGCAATCAGACAACAAAAAGAAATAAAAGGCATCGAAATTGGCAAAGAAGAAGTCAAACTCTCACTCTTTGCAGATGATATGATACTTTATGTGGAAAACCCAAAAGACTCCACCCCAAAACTGCTAGAACTCATACAGGAATTCAGTAAAGTGGGAGGATATAAAATTAATGCACAGAAGTCAGTGGCATTCCTATACACCAACAACAAGAGAGAAGAAAGAGAAATTAAGGAGTTGATCCCATTTACAATTGCACCCAAAACCATAAGATACCTAGGAATAAATCTAACCAAAGAGACAAAGGATCTGTACTCAGAAAACTATAAAATACTCATGAAAGAAATTGAGGAAGACACAAAGAAATGGAAAAACATTCCATGCTCATGGATTGGAAGAACAAATATTGTGAAGATGTCAATG
>NW_025410430.1:0-7586 GCF_002201575.2 Neomonachus schauinslandi
TGCAGCTGGCACAGCAGGTGCATGGGGGGGCCAGCGGGGGGGCTGAAGAGGGGGCTGCAGCTGGCACAGCAGGTGCGCCAGGGGGTGGGGGGCAAAGAGGGGACCAGGCGCTTCATCCGAGGAGCCCCACGGCCACACCCTCCCGTGGTAGTCACATCTCCGGTGGCCACACCCTCCCACGGCAGGCCCTTGTGCCACACTACCTGCCCCGTCAGACCAGCCTCTGGGTGGCACATGCCCTCTCTTGGGTCTCCTGACTGCGAGGTCTCTAAGATGCCTCCCTTTCAACTGTAAGGACGTGGTGAAGGTGTGGTCTGGGCAGCTCATGGGCTGGGGAGCAGCCCCTGGCCTTCTCTTGACCTTGGGCACTTTAGGACCTCAGGCTCATCCAGCTGGTTCACTTCTAGCAGCAGGTGAGGGACCCGGGCATTAGACAGCCTCTGTTCCCGTGGGTGCCTGTGGGGCCTGGAAGGGGCCTTTACGGATGCGTTCTGTGTTCAGAACACCCCAAATACAAAGGCTCCACTTGCAAAGTCAGGTAAATTAGTGACCCAGGCTTTACTGTGAATGTTTGGGTAACGTCTGACCAGAGCATCAGTCAGCTGCCAGGACACTTGCTGTGAGATTCAGGGTGGTCAGTGTGAGGACCACACCTGTGGACCCGTCCTTCCCATCAGACAGGCTGTGGCCAGAGCTCGGCTGCTTCCAGGGTCCAGGCATCCAGGTCCAGCGAGGATGCGCAAATTTGTATCTCATGGGCCTGGTCTACCAACGTGAACACGAGGGCTTCAAGCACGGCATCACCTTCACAAGGGAGTCCTCCCTGGGACGGCTTCGTGACTTGTGGCGGCCCTTCACGCTGCTGCTGGTGGCATCTGGGAAGGGTGTGAATCAATTCCTGGGGTTTCCAGCACACGGTTTATGATCTGAAGTTGTAGGGGCGGGAGGAGCAGAGCAGACGAATGAGGAAGGCTGTGTCCGCCAGGGAAACCGAGGCGAGGCAAGCTGCCACCCTGCTCAGCCACGGCTGCCGAGCGGTGAGCAGTCGCAGAGAGAGGACAGCCAGGCTCCCGGTGACTCGCTCCCAATGCCAGCTGGCAGTGGCTCTGTGACTCGTCCAACACGTAAATGAACGAACACCTTGGTTCCCAAATATTCTGATGAGTGAAGATTTTCCTCCTTTAACATTGCAGAGAATTAAAGAGTTAGAAGAAAGAATAGAAGGTCAGAAGAGGCAAATAAAGGAACTGGAGGAAAAGGTAACATACATGCGCATTTTGGGGTCTGTTTTGTTCACGGGGAGTGGTGCCGGTTAGCACGCTCTGGGGCGTGGGGCGATGGTGAACAGGAAACCGAGCCGCCTCACGGGTGCCGCATCTCTCCCAGACTCAGTTTCCCTGGCTGTAGCAGTGGGAACTGGGCCGTCGACCTAGGGTCCTTGTAGGGCTGGTGATCGTGCTGACGTATAGGATTCCTCCACGTTCACCAAGCGGTTGGTCTAAAAGTTAAGTTCCAGAAAGGCCAGATTTTCCTCTTGAAAGCAGGTCATCTGTCCAACACCAGTCTCTGGTTTCTGGGCCTTAATGCACCTGCTTTGGGGTTAGGATACTCAGGTGCTGGCATGCAGTAAGTTTGGGGCCTGGGGCGGACCAGCTGGCTCATTTCCCAGACCCCCAGCCCTGCCAGGCGTGGAGTCACAGGGGTTCTGTCCATTCAGCCCACTTAGGCCCTCCCTAAATCGAGGTGCCCAGAGTGTGCCCAGAGGGAACACTCTTCCTGTTTGCTTAGTTTGGGGGCCTTCTTTCTCTGTGATTTAGGGATGTTTTCATATCTCCGTGGTCATGCTGTTGTTCGGTTCTTGGGGTGGATCTCGCCAAATGACCAGCTCCCCACTGGGTGCTGAGTGAAGCGGCCGGTGGGGCCACCTCCCAGCCTTGTCTCTTCTGGAAAGAGCAGGAGGCTGCTGCTGGCTCCGGAGCCCCGCAGGCGGCACGGCCTCCTTCCCAGGAAGAGGCCGCAGGAGAGAGTGGCCCCTCCCAGTGGGCGCCTGCCACACCCCACCCACCCCTGCTCCTCAGTGACACCTGCCCCTTCCCTGGACCCTTTACTGTCATCTGCCCAGCGGTCATCATGCCCTGAGCGCCCGTGAGCGGCCCCTAGAACCACGCAGTGTGGGAAGCAGGGAGGCGTTCCGGCAAATAAGATTTGCTGCCGTGTGGACGCTGACCCGCGGGGAACAGGCCGGAGGGGCAGGGGCGCTGTGCTCAGGGTCCAGCCTCACCGTGCGGCAGCCGTCTCTCCCCCGCAAATAAACGTCTGTTTCCCTTTGCATCTTCATGGGAGAGCATTGTGCGTATGAAGCACCTGGCTTTTAACAGCCGGGTGTGAATTACCGTGGCTGTGCCGCTGCCGAGTTGGCTGCACCCCCCCCGCCGCCCCCCCCACCGATGCCGCGGGAGGCTTCCATGTGGCATCTGTGCAGGCTGCTGGCTCTTTACCACCTACCGTGGGGCCGGGACCGACGCCTTGTCGGGGCTCTGGGTTTGCCCGCCCTCGGAATGTCCTTCCACAAGACCCCATCCTCACTCTCCGCCCGCAAGGGTCCTGAGCATCAGCTCCACAGAGGGTGCAGAGGCGGCGGGCGGACGCGCATGCGTGTGGGTGCGGGGGCAGCGCTGTCCTCACGCCCCGGGGGGCGCGCGTACGCCTCGTCCACGCCCGAGCCTGGTGGAGGCGCGTCTCGTTGTGTCTGCGACCACGTCCTTTCTTGCCAGAGCTGTACAAACTCTTTTTCTCTCTCTTCCCTCCATGTCTCTGCCCTCCCCGTCCCTTTTCAGTTTCTATTTTTGTTCTTATTTTTCTCCTTAGCTTTCATTCTGTGGTCATAGCTCGCCTGGCCCCCACACGGTGAGTATTTCATCGGCTGGCGCCATCCGGCCAGGGTCCCGCCCACCCCCCAGGGGCCAGCGGGGGGCTCCCCGCTCTTGAGCTGCCCGCGTGCTGTCGGAAGCCCAAGGCGTGTCCAGAGGCTGTTCCAAATCCAGGGCCAGGATTCAGGGGTCGGTCAGAGGGCTTGAGGGTGCTTGCCCCTCTTGAGCGGGAAGGAGCGCGGAGGAACCCCCAGGTGCGCCTACCTGGCGGGAGTCGCGCACGCGCTCCGCTTCCCTGCTTGTGTGGCCTCGGCAGGAAGCAGTGCTGGAGAGCGCGGTCCTCTCGCGTTTCTTGTCCTTTTCCACTGGCGCTGAGGACAAGCTGGGCTTATACTGCAGACTCGCCCAGAAGTGCCCGGGCTTCCGTGATACGCGGGTCTCATTCACAGACGTGAAACCAGTCATGCTCAGCCGTGGTGCCATTACTGAGGCTTTAGACCAGGGCCACATGCAAAGGCCTGACCACTGCTTCCTTCCGACATAAGATGAGAGGACCAGCAGCGCTGGCCTCGCCATCCTGCTCAGCCCGTGCCCCGCCCTTCCGAGGGTGTGTAGGAGGCTCCCCTCGGGGCAGCGGCATCCTCTCCCTCTCCCTGGCCCCACCCCCACCCCCTCCCTCCAGCCCCTTCCTCTCCCGAGAAGCCTCCCTGACCTGTGTCCTGAATCTCATTTCTTCCAGTCTCCAGAGGAGCCAGACCCCTTTCCTCCAGCTGGACCAGAGAGCAATGGGTGCCTGGGCGGCAAAACAAGATGCCCCATCCGGTCCCTGAAGCCCCAAGAGGATCTGGTCTCTGGGGACCCCATCCCGTCGAGGAAGAGGGAGAAAGGGGGGCTTTGAGCACCACTGAGCGGGCAACTGTCCACTCTGATGAGCCAGAATTAGAACTAGTTTCTGACTGGGGCTCCTCTGGAAGAGGCCTGGTCTTGGCTGCTGGACCCTGGGGTCCCTCCTTGGGACGCAGCCTCCCGATCCCGGTGACAGGGATGCACAAGTTCCCTGCTGAGCAGGTGCAAAGAGCTGCTTCTGTGCAGGAGCATCCATAGCCCTACACTCCCACCTCATGGCCCCTCAATCGCGCAACACACATCTCGGATGAACCGATCAGGAAGAACACAGGCAGCCCACAAAAGGACACAGTGAAGCCTGTGACCACAGAGGTGATCCTCATTCAGGGAAGCCCAGATGGGTCGTGGGGGATGTTCCGAGGACGGCTTCCCCAACCCCTCAGGTGGCCCGTGAGGACTCGCCCACTTGGGGTCCTGCGCACCTCTGGCCGGCACACCCTTGCCTGGTTTTAAGATGCTGTTGCCTTGGGCGCTAGTGTGGGGGCCGCACGCACCGTGACATCAACCTCGCCTTCTAGGCCACCCTGGACCACACGGAGGAACACGGTGGGAGTGAGCCGAGACTGAGGAGCATGACAATGGGAGGTGGGACGAGAGAGCGCCCCGACCCCCACTGGAGAGGGGCCTGGCTTTCCTGGAATGCAGAGACCAGGCACTGCAGACGCCCTGGGCACCTGGAGCAGCCCCTCACCCCCTGCCCGGAGGCCATGTGCTGCAGGCGAGCTGAATGGGGCTGGAGCTGCCCAGTGCAGGGCTCCGGCCTTTGCCCTCAAGGGCAGTGCCCATTTGAGGGCAGCCACACACCTGTGGTCCTGCAGATACGAGAAGGGAGCCCGATGTCCAGGTGGCGAGCAGGTAAGTGCCCCCATCCATCCATGGGAGACCACATTTCCCCTCCCCGCTGTTTGGGGCTCTCATGGGGCATGGACGCACCTCCTTCTGGCCTCATCTGATCCTGCTTAGTCCAGTGTGGTCCCCCTGGAGGTGTAAGTTCAGTTTGCTGGGACCTGCCCTGCAGTGGGAGCCCTGGGTGTCTGTCCAGGCTCCCTTCCCACCACCACCCCTGGATCAGAGTCTGCTCCCTGATGGGCATCCCTGTGTGGACTCTTCAGGGGCCCTCATGTGCTGACCCTGTATGGACCTCCTGGACCAGACCCAGGACACTTCCCCCAGGCCCCTGAGCATGTGCTGTGGGGACATCCCTGCGCTTCAAGGTTCGAGGGTGGTCTCATCTCCCCACAGTGAAGAACTGTCCTAATGTGCTCCAGCCCCTCTGGGGTCTACTGGCCAGCCCTGCCCACCTCCACTCCCCGAAACTTTGAAAAAGAGAAGCTTCCTCCTTTATTCTGCAGAGCAATCCCCCTGCTCCTCCTGAGCCACAGCCCCCAGGCTGCCCTCCCCTTCAGGCACAGTCATGAGCTTGGCCTCCTGGCCCCTCACCTCCTCTCCCTGCCCGTCCCCCCACCCTGCCCCCCAGGCTAGGAGGCCGCAGGAGGATCAGGCCCAGAAGGGGCACTCCGGGGCTGAGGCCTCCATTTCCAGCAGAGTCTCCTGAGTGAGGGTGCTTATGTGGGGCTTGGTGACGTGCTGCCGGGGGCTGAACAGTTTGCACCTCTGCGTCTGCAGGCTGGCGATGGGGGACCCCACCCAGGGCTGCTCAATGCCCCCGGAGCTGTGAGCAGGTGCCCCCTGTTGGGGGGCCCAGGGCCAGGAAAGCAGGGTCTCAGGGAGCAAGTACTGGGTAGACACAGCTTCCCTGGGGAGCCTTTGGGCTGCCCCTCGGTGGCCTCGGGGCCTGGATGGGGCTCCCAGGGTGCTCACAGTGGGGCAGCCTCAGCTCGGGGCTGGTGGGGAGCGGCAGCAGCACCAGACACACTGCACAGCAGCCCCCTCGTGGGGGTCAGACACCCTTAGAGGTGTGCAGGCATGGAGCCCAGAGGGAAGCACGCCTCCCCTCCGCCCAGCCACCCGGGGGTCAGGGAGAGCATTCTCCAACACTCACTGAAGTAGGAAACAGTGTCTGAAACGGTGGCACCAGGCTGGCCCGTCACGTGGCAGAAACAGGAGCTCCGACAGCCTGATGTCCGTGTGCGGTGGCCCTGGGGCTAGCTCTTTCTCTGATGGCCAGGGTAGCCCCAGGCACTGCGCCGAGTGAGAGCATGTCCGTACATTTTATCACGGGTGATGGCAGTGCCTGCCGGGCTCTGCACGCCCCGGTGTCCTAACTAGTAAATACGTGGGGAGAGGCCCCTGAGGCCGCAGATGTCCTGCTTCTCCATAAGCTTCTGCGCACTGAGGTTGGCGCCTGTCAGCAGCCTTCCTGCGGCTGTGTGACCGCGGGGCCCTAACGGGGTTTCCTGGGCCCCCATCGCCGCTGTTTTATTCCATTCTCTGAAGAAAACCCATCCCTGTCCTTCCATTCCTTTCTTTATGCAGGTATTCACGCCAGTGCAAACTCAGGCATATTTAATTTATTCTGTGGGTTACAACCCAACACTATCACTAATTATTTTCCTGGCGGGTTGTTCCAGCCTGAGCCACTGAGTGCACATTCACATGACTCCTGTGTCCCCTTGACACGCCCCGTCTGCTGAGTGAGCTCGTTCCTACTTTCTGCCACCCCAGGACGGGCTTGTATTGTCCCTGCCCCAAGGAGCACCTTCCTCCAGTTGCAGGATGGCGTTTAGGGACCGACTTGACTGGGTGCTGGGTGTGCTCTTGCCTGGGGCTGGGGGGGTGGCATTATCTCTAGGCCATCCTAAGGGAGGAACATGGGGGTATTCATGCACACGCACATGCCTGTGCGTATTTCTGCATCCATCCGTCTATCATCCATCCATCCCTCCATCTATCATCTATCTATCCATCCATCCATCCATCCATCCATCATCTGTCCATCCATCCATCCATCATCTGTCCATCCATCCAGCATCTATCCATCTATCCATTCATCCGTCTATCATCTATCCATCCATCCATCCATCCATCCATCATCTATCCATCCATCATCTATCCATCTATCCATTCATCTATCATACATCCGTCCATTTATCCATCCACCCATCCATCCGTCTATCATCCATCCATCCGTCTGTCCATCCATCCATCTGTCCATCTGTCATCTATCTATCCATCCATCTGTCCATCATGTATCCATCCATCCATTTGTCTATTCATCTATCTGTCGATTGATCATCTATCACTCGTCTGTTATAAACTGTGAGTTCATAATGATACCTCCAATTCCAGGCCAACAAGTCAAGTTCCATTCCAACCCCCCCGCCATTATCTGTAATTCCTTTCTTTGGCTCCCACTTTATACACTGCATGTCCTCACGTGCTCAGCCCCAGTGTATACATGGAGCAGCTTCACAGTTGCTGACCATGTACCCTGTGGGAAACATCTGCCAACTAGGGTGACTGACCCTGTGCACAGTCCTTTTCAGCCTGTGGCATCCAGACAAATACTGTTTTCCAACAGTATTTCCAGACTTAGCTCAGCTCTCTTCTTCCCCACCTCTCCCAGTGTGGCTGTGCTGTCCATTTGTCTCAGCTTGGGTTCCTGTCCCACTTCGCCACATACTGACTTCTGTTTTATTTACACTCAGTAAGGTTCATTGTCCATGCTGGACAGTTCTCTGGGCTTTGGGCCATGCGTGTGCCCACCACAGTGCTGATACAAGACAGTGCCACCAGCCTCAACTCCGTCTTGTGCCCCCTGCAGTCATCCTTGCAGTCACCCACCCCCACCCCTGCAGTCACCCCACCCCCACAATCATCCCATCCCCACCCCTGCAGTCACCCCACCCC
>NW_025410431.1:0-7585 GCF_002201575.2 Neomonachus schauinslandi
GTGATACAATACATTAACAAAAGAAAGAACAAGAATCATATGATCCTCTCAATAGATGGAGAAAAAGCATTTGACAAAGTACAGCATCCTTTCTTGATCAAAACTCTTCAGAATATAGTCATAGAGGGTACATACCTCAATATCATAAAGGCCATCTATGAAAAACCTACAGCAAATATTCTCAATGGGGAAAAACAGAGCTTTCCCTCTAGGGTCAGGAACGTGGCAGGGATGTCCACTATCACCACTGCTATTCAACATAGTATTAGAAGTCCTAGCCCCAGCAATCAGACACCAAAAACAAAACAAAACAAAACAAACAAACAAAAAAACATCCAAATCAGCAAAGAAGAAGTCAAACTCTCACTCTTTGCAGATGATATGATACTTTATGTGGAAAACCCCAAAGACTCCACCCCAAAACTGCTAGAACCCATACAGGCATTCAGTAAAGTGGCAGGATATAAAATCAATGCACAGAAATCAGTGGCATTCCTATACACCAACAACAAGACAGAAGAAATTAAGGAGTCGATCCCATTTACAATTGCACCCAAAACCATAAGATACCTAGGAATAAATCTAACCAAAGAGACAAAGGATCTGTACTCAGAAAACTATAAAATACTCATGAAAGAAATTGAGGAAGACACAAAGAAATGGAAAAACGTTCCATGCTCATGGATTGGAAGAACAAATATTGTGAAGATGTCAATGCTACCTAGAGCAATCTACACATTCAATGCAATCCCCATCAAAATACCATCCACTTTTTTCAAAGAAATGGGGCAAATAATCCTAAAATTTGTGTGGAACCAGAAAAGACCCCGACTAGCCAGAGGAATGTTGAAAAAGAAAAGCAAAGCTGGCAGCATCACAATTCCAGACTTCCAGCTCTATTACAAAGCTGTCATCATCAAGACAGTATGGTACCGGCACAAAAACAGACACATAGATCAATGGAATAGAATGGAGAGCCCAGAAATGGACCCTGAACTCTATGGTCAACTCATCTTCAACAAAGCAGGAAAGAATGTCCAATGGAAAAAAGACAGTCACTTCAACAAATGGTGTTGGGAAAATTGGATAGCCACATGCAGAAGAATGAAACTGGACCATTTCCTTACACCACACACAAAAATAGACTCCAAATGGTTGAAAGACCTCAATGTGAGACAGGAGTCCATCAAAATCCTAAAGGAGAACACAGGCAGCAACCTCTTTGACCTCAGCCGAAGCAACTTCTTCCTAGAAACATCGCCAAAGGCAAGGGAGGCAAGGGCAAAAATGAACTATTGGGACTTCATCAAGATAAAAAGCTTTTGCAAAGCAAAGGAAACAGTCAACAAAACCAAAAGACAACCAACAGAATGGGAGAAGATATTTGCAAATGACATATCAGATAAAGGGCTAGTATCCAAAATCTATAAAGAACTCATCAAACTCAACACCCAAAGAACAAAGAATCCAATCAAGAAATGGGCAGAAGACATGAAAAGACATTTTTCCAAAGAAGACATCCAAATGGCCAACAGACACATGAAAAAGTGCTCAGTATCGCTCGGCATCAGGGAAATCCAAATCAAAACCTCAATGAGATACCACCTCACACCTGTCAGAATGGCTAAAATTAACAAGTCAGGAAATGACAGATGTTGGCGGGGATGCGGAGAAAGGGGAACCCTCCTACACTGTTGGTGGGAATGCAAGCTGGTGCAGCCACTCTGGAAAACTGTATGGAGGTTCCTCAAAAAGTTGAAAATAGAGCTACCATATGATCCAGCAATTGCACTACTGGGTATTTACCCCAAAGATACAAAAGTAGGGATCCGAAGGGGTACGTGCACCCCGATGTTTATAGCAGCAATATCCACAATAGCCAAACTGTGGAAAGAGCCAAGATGTCCATCAACAGATGAATGGATAAAGAAGATGTGGTATATATATACAATGGAATATTATGCAGCCATCAAAAGGAACGAGATCTTGCCATTTGCAACGACGTGGATGGAACTGGAGGGTATTATGTTGAGTGAAATAAGTCAAACAGAGAAAGACATGTATCATATGATCTCACTGATATGAGGAATTCTTAATCTCAGGAAACAAACTGAGGGTTGCTGGAGTGGGGGGTGGGGTGGGAAGGATGGGGTGACTGGGTGATAGACACTGGGGAGGGTATGTGCTCTGGTAAGCGCTGTGAATTTTGCAAGACTGTTGAATCTCAGATCTGTACCTCTGAAACAAATAACGCAATATATGTTAAGAAAAAAAAAAAAGAAGAAGAAGAAGGTAGCAGGAGGGGAAGAATGAAGCGGGGGAAATCGGAGGGGTAGACGAACCATGAGAGACGATGGACTCTGAAAAACAAACAGGGTTCTAGAGGGGAGGGGGGTGGGAGGATGGGTTAGCCTGGTGGTGGGTACTGAGGAGGGCACGTTCTGCATGGAGCACTGGGTGTTATGCACAAACAATGAATCATGGAACACTTCATCTAAAACTAATGATGTAATGTATGGGGATTAACATAAGAATAAAAAAAAAATTAAAAAAAAAAAAAAAAAGGCAGAGGATATCTGATTGCATAAAAAAATAAGACAGAACTTTAAGTTTCCTAGAAGAAACCCCAGTTACATGTAAAAACACAAACACTGCAAGTGAAAAATGGAAAAAGATATACCGTGATAACACTAATCAAAAGATAGCTGGAGTGCTCTATTACTATCAGATTAACAAAGGTTTCAAAGTCAAGAATATTGTTAGGATAAGTTGGGTCATTTCATAGCAAAAGAAGGGTCAATTCAAGAGGACATCACAAGTGTAAATGTTTATGCAACTAATAATGGAGCTTCAAAATACACAAAGCAAAAACTGATAGAACTGCTAGAAGAAATACACAAACATGATAGTCAGAGATTTCAACACCTTTCCATCAAAAAACTGACAGAGCAAGTGGACAGAAAATAACTAATGATCAAGAGTACTTGAAAAAACTATCAACCAACGTGACCTTAAAATTTATAATTCTAGAACACTCCATACAACAGCAGAATACACTCCTTTTCAAATGAACATAGAATATTGACCAAGATATAACATATTCTGGGGCATAAGACAATATCAATACATTGAAAAGGATTCAATTTATACAAAGTATGTTCTCTGGCTGCAATTGAATTAAATTGGAAATAAATGACAGAAAGATTTCTGGAAAATATGAAAATATTGGAAACAAAATAACATACTTCTAAATAAGCAATGGGTCAAAAAGGAAATAAAAATGAAAATTAAAAAGTACTTTAAACTGAATAAAAATAAAAACACAAAATATCAAAACTTGAGGGATGCAACTTTGGAAATACTTTGAGGGAATTGTTATAGTAATAAACACCTATATCAGAAAAGAAAGATTTCAAATCAATGACATCAGCTTCCACCCTGAGAAACTAGAAAAGGAAGAGCAAATTAAACCAAAAGAAAGGAAATAATAAAGATCAGAGTGGAAATGAATGAAATAAAACCCAGAAAACTATAGGAAAAAAATTCAATAAAACCAAAAGTTGTTTCTTTGATCAATAAAATTGATATAAAAATTTAGTCAGGCGTATTGGGAAATTAAAAAAAAGAATATGTAACTTACCAGTATCAGGAATGAGAGAGATGACAACACACCAGATTCTACAGACAATTAAAGAGTAGTAGAACAATATTATGAACAACTTTATGTCAACAAATTAGACAACTCAGATGAAAAGAACAAATTCCTTGAAACATACAAATTACCAAAGCTCACTCAAGAAAAATAATTTGATTGACCCTACACCTATTTTATTTATTTATTTTTATTTTTTAAAAGATTTTATTTATTTATTTGAGAGAGAGAGTGAGAGAGAGAGAGAGAGCACAAGAGGGGGGAGTGGGAGAGGGAGAAGCAGACTCCCTGCTGAGCAGGTAGCCCGATGCGGGACTCAATCCCGGGACTAGGATCATGACCTGAGCTGAAGGCAGTCGCTTAACCAACTGAGCCACCCAGGCACCCCGACCCTATACCTATTTTAAAAATTGAGTTTATAGTTAAAAGTCTTCCAAAAAGAACACTACAGGACCAGATGGCTTCTTGGATAACTTCTTTCAAACATTTGAAGATTTCAAACAATTAAAAATTCCAATTACAGATAAACTCTTTCAAAAAACTGAAGAGAAAGGAATACTTGGTAACTACTATTATGAGGTCACTATTAGTCTGATACCAAAACTAGGTAAAGACACAATAAGAAAAAATTATGGACTGATATACATCATGAACATAAAGGCAAAAATCTTAACAAATTTTAGTAAGTTCAATCTAACATTATGTAGAAAGAATAACACTTCATGACCAAATAGAGTTCATCCAGAGAATGAAAGGTGGGTATCACATTAGAAAACTGATGTTATCAACATGTTAAAAAAAGGGAAAATATATGGGTTTTTCCCATAGATGCAGAAAAACATTTGACAAAAATTTAACATATATTCATGAAAAAAACTCTCAGCAAAGTAGGATTAGAAGAGAACTCCTTCAACCTGATAAGGGGGGGCGGAGCAAGATGGCGGAGGAGTAGGAGACCTGGATTTCGTCTCCTCTCAGGAATTCAGCTGGATAGGGATCAAACCATTCTGAACACCTACAAACTCAACAGGAGATCAAAGAAAAGAATAGCAACAACTCTCTGAACAGAAAAGCGACCACTTTCTGGAAGGTAGGACGTGCGGAGAAGTGAATCTGAGGCGATATTGGGAGGATAGATGGCGGGGGAGGGGGCCTCCGTCCGCCACTTCTGGCAAGTGATAGAGCTGTGGAGCACAAAATCAGAACTTTTAGAAGTTGGCTCCGCTGAGGAACGTCGCTCCAGTGGCTAAGCTGGGGGTGGTATCCTCATGGGACAGTGTG
The DNA here is from genome assembly GCF_002201575.2 of Neomonachus schauinslandi. Taxonomy (NCBI): domain Eukaryota; kingdom Metazoa; phylum Chordata; class Mammalia; order Carnivora; family Phocidae; genus Neomonachus; species Neomonachus schauinslandi. The sequence continues at coordinate 4,934 of NW_025410431.1, forward strand.
GTCTCAGGACCCTCGGGGTCACAGAAAGACCAGGGGTGCCTGAGTGCGGCAGAGCTCCCAGGTATTGGAGCGGGGAAGCCGGCTGCAGAGATGGAGCCGAGGCGCAGGCTCTCAGCTCAGGGTTGCCATAAAGCGTGATCCGCGGCACAGTCGGGCCACTGCTCCTCCAGCAGGGACCCAACAAGCGGCAGATTCGGGGAGACTCCCCTTCCTCCCCCGGGAGGAGCAGCACAGGAGCGCACCACAGGGATCTGCTGGGTTTGGAGACTCCACACGGGGTCGGGTGCCAGAGATAGACACGCTGGGTCACAGGCCGGGTGAGCACGGAGTGTGGCCAGAGACTGGGGAGACAGGAGTGACTGACTGCTTTTCTCTGGGGCCTCACTGAGGAGCAGGGCCCCGAGTTCTCGGCTCCTCAGGGCAGAGATTGGGAGGCTGCCATTTTCACTCTCGTCCTCCAAAGCAGAACAGAAAGCTTGCAGGGAACAAAAGTTCCCGAGAGCAAACCCGAGCAGATTACTTAGCCCAGACCGGCAAGGGCGGGGCAGTTCCGCCTCCGGAAAAGACATTTGGGAACCACGGCAACAGGCCCCTCCCCCAGAAGATCAGCAAGAACAGCCAGCCAAGACCAAGTTTACCGATCAATGAGAACGGCAGAACTCCAGTGCTAGGGGAATACTGCACATAGAATCTATGGCTTTTTTACCATGATTCTTTAGTCTTTCAAAGTTAATTTTTTTTTAACTGTCTTTTTTTTTTTTGAATTTTTCTTTTTCTCTTTTTCAACCAACATCTTATCAATCCCTTTTTTAAAAAAGATTTTTATTTTTCATTTTTAGAGTCATATTCTATCCCTTCATAGTAGTTACCCTTATTTTTGGCATATATATATAAGTTGTTCTCTCTTTAAAATTTTGAGATACAGTTTCTTCTAACAGATCAAAATATACCCTAAATCTCTAGCGTATGGCTTTGTCCTAGTCTCCTGCCTGATCACATTCTCTCCCCCTTTTTTTTAATTTAAATCCTCTTCTTTCTTTTCTAAAACAACTTCTTATCAATTCCTTTTATAAAATTTTTTATAATTTTCATCTTTACAGTCATATTCCATCCCTTCATCATATCAACCCTTATTTTTGTACATATATAAGTTTTTCTTTCTTTAAAATTTTGGGAGGCACTTTCTTCTAACAGACCAAAATACACCCAAAATCTAGTGTGTGGCACTGATCTATGCACCAGCCTGATCATATTTGATCATATTCTGTTTTTTTTTGTTCTGTTTTTGTTTGTTTTTATCTTTTTCTTTTTCTTTTTTCTTTCTTTCCCTTTCTTTTCCCCTGGCTTCAGGTGTTTTCTGATTTGTTTAGAGTATATTTTCTGGGGATGTTGGTACCCTGTTAGCATTTTGTTCTCTCATTCATCTATTCTCCTCTGGGCAAAATGACAAGATAGAAAAAATCACCTCAACAAAAAGAACAAGAGGTATTTCCAACTGCCAGGGATCTACTCAATACAGACATTAGTACGATGTCGGACCTAGAGTTCAGAATCATGATTTTAAAGATCCTAGCTGGGCTTGAAAAAAGCATGGAAGTTATTAGAGAAACCCTTTCTGGAGAAGTAAAAGAACTAAAATCTAACCAAGTCGAAATCAAAAAGGCTATTAATGAGGTGCAATAAAAAATGGGGGCCCTAACTGCTAGGATAAATGAGGCAGAAGAGAGAATCAGTGATATAGAAGACGAAATGATGGAAATATAGAAGCTGAGAAAAAGAGAGATAAACAACTACTGGATCACGAGGGCAGAATTCGAGAGATAAGTGATACAATAAGACAAAACAACATTAGAATAATTGGGATCCCAGAAGAAGAAGAAAGAGAGAGAGGGGCAGAAGGTATATTGGAGCAAATTATAGCAGAGAACTTCCCTAATTTGGGGAAGGAAACAGGCATCAAAATCCAGGAGGAACAGAAAACAACTCTCAAAATCAATAAAAATAGGTCAGCACCCTGACATCTACTAGTAAAACTTACGAGTCTCATAGACAAAGAGAAAATCCTGAAAGCAGCTCAGGAGAAGATATATGTAACCTACAATGGTAGAAACATTGGACTGGCAACAGACCTATCCACAGAGACCTGGCAGGCCAGAAAGGACTGGCAGGATATATTCAGAGCACTAAACGCAAAAAATATGCAGCCAAGAATATTATATCCAGCTAGGCTGTCATTGAAAATTGAAGGAGAGATAAAAAGCTTCCAGGACAAACAAAAACTAAAGGAATTTGCAAACACGAAACCAGCCCTACAAGAAATCTTGAAAGGGGTCCTTTAAGCAAAGAGAGACTCTAAAAGTAACATAGACCAGAAAGGAACACAGACAATATACAGTAACAGTCACTTACAGGCAATACAATGGCACTAAATTCCTATCTTTCAATAGTTACCCTGAATGTAAATGGGCTCAATGCCCCAATCGAAAGACACAGGCTATCAGATTGGATTAAAAAACAAGACCCATCAATATGCTGTCTGCAAGAGACTCATTTTAGACCCAAAGACACCCCCAGATGGAAAATGAGGGGGTGGAAAACCATTTAGCATGCTAATGGACACCAAAAGAAAGCTGGGGTGGCAATCCTTATATC
>NW_025410432.1:0-7584 GCF_002201575.2 Neomonachus schauinslandi
CTGTGCAAAAGCTTTTTATCTTGATGAAGTCCCAATAGTTCATTTTTGCCCTTGGTTTCCCTTGCCTTCAGCAATGTTTCTAGGAAGAAGTTGCTGTGACTGAGATCGAAGAGGTTGCTGCCTGTGTTCTCAAGGATTCGGATGGATTCCTGTCTCACATTGAGGTCTTTCATCCATTTTGAGTCTATTTTTGTGTGTGCTGTAGGGAAATGGTCCAGTTTCATTGTTCTGCATGTGGCTGTCCAATTTTCCCAACACCATTTGTTGAAGAGACTGTCTTTTTTCCATTGGATATTCTTTCCTGCTTTGTTGAAGTTTAGTTGACCATAGAGTTGAGGGTCCATTTCTGGGCTCTCTATTCTGTTCCATTTTCTATGCAGACACATTTTCTTAATTCCTGCTGGTACTAAGGTGGTTTTTCCTGCCATGGAACTAGATCAAGGTCATGTTTAGACCCAGATTTTGAGTTCCTTTTAATTTCCAAAAGCAATAAGCAAGAAACTATGCAACATTAGGTAACTGAATGCAACAATAAAAAATGTTAAATATAAATTAATGCTTTTATAAAATGTAGCATACAGTACTATCAATATGACATATATTTATGATATACACAGTGATTATTGTGCACATGGAGATTAACCAAAATTTTAAGACAAGAATCATAATGGATGTCAGTAATCTATTTTTGTATAGCCAAACTAGGTTTTGAGTATCTTTATTTCATTATTGACCACAGCACTTCAATGGACAATTATCTCTGCTAAAGAAAAAAGTCTCCAGGTCAAATTCTCCAATAACCAGGGTTCCCTCTTCTGCCATACACTGCTTAGCAACCCCTTCTTATCACCTCTACCCAGATATAGGGCTAAGTATAACTCATTAACTTTCTTTTCTTTTTTTTAAAGATTTATTTATTTGAGAGAGAGAGAGAGGGAGTGTGGTGGGGAGGGGCAGAGGGAGAGAGAGAGTCAGAATTGAGCACGGAGCCTGACATGGAGCTGGATCTCACAACTCTGAGATCACGACCCGAGCCGAAACCAAGAGTTGGAGGCTTACCCAAATGCACCACCCAGGTGCCCCCTTCATTGATTTTCAAAGGAGACTTTCATTTTACTTCTCATATCATCTCTTTTCAGAGGTCCTTCAGGCAGGATATCTCTCTGTCCACCACATGAAAGGACCAGGCACTGCCTTCTAGCTACTTTTGGTGGCATGAGCTAACAGAAACTTCAGAACTAGGTTCATGGATTCTGTCAAATGTTTAGAAGCACTATTAGATTTGAGTGAAGATTTTGCTTAGATAAAGCCAAAGTCCTGGGTATTGAGAGTTCCTTGGCAAGATGGCCTTGCTTGGTAAAAAAATACCTGACTTCCTAGTTTCCTCCAGGTTTAGGGATGATATTGTGTATACAGCATAGTTTGTATACACTGAGTTTTTGGGCACATGTTCTTACTTTCTGTTGACATGAATTTACTCACTGGACTTGCCTTGGCACCAAAATAACAGCTAAAGAAGAAGGAAAAACATGTCGTTCTGGTAGAAATCTGAAATTTTATGATTGCTTGCTGTCCTCATTATCTGGCCTCGGGCTTGCCTCTAAGTCCTTGCTCGTATTTCTTTCTTCTCTAACACGTTTGGAAGATATTCCTTCCTACCTACTTCCGTCCTACCCACTTTCTAAATCTGTTTTACCTAATCCATTAGACTTTTCCTGCTAATTTCTGGCTAAATTAGTCTCTCTCTTTAATTTTTTTTTTTTTTTTTTTTTTTAGAGAGCGTGAGAGGGGGGATGGTCAGAGGGAGAAGCAGACTCCCTGCTGAGCAGGGAGCCCGGTGCAGGACTCCATCCTGGGACTCCAGGATCATTACCTGAGCTGAAGGCAATTGCTTATCCAACTGAGCCACCCAGGTGCCCTCTTCTCTAAATTTCTTAGAAGAGTTTGAGTCCGTGCTCTAAAATTTAGACTTAATGGTATCTCCTTATACTTAATTTTTTTTTCATTTTTTTTATTCTCACCTCTTCAACTAAACCATTGGTTCGTAGATTGGTGGTTGTCAGAGGCAGAGGGTAGGGAGTGGGTGAAATGGGTGAAGGTGGTCAAAAGTTGCAAACTTCCAGTTATAAAATAAGTAAGTCACAGGGATGTACAGTATGGTGACTATAGTTAAAAATACTGTATTGTATATTTGAAAGTTGCTGAGAGAGTAGATCTTAACAGTTCTTACAGGGTGCCTGGGTGGCTCAGTCATTTGGGCGTCTGCCTTTGGCTCAGTTCATGATCTTAGGGTCCTGAGATTGAGACCCGCATTGGGCTCCCTGCTCAGTGGGGGTCTGCTTCTGCCTCTCCCTCTGCTCCTCTCTCTTGCTTATGCTTGCTCTCTCTCGCTCTCTCTCAAATAAATAAATAAAATCTTTAAAAAATAATCCATAAAAAAGTTATCACAATAAAATTTTTTTTTGTAACTATGGTGATAGAAGTTAACTAGACTTATTGTGGTGATCATTTTGTAGTATATACAGATGTTGAATAGCTGTGTTGTATGCCTAAAACTAATATGTCAGTTATATCTCAATTAAAAAGTGTAAGGCTAAAAAAATGTTGGTTCCTGAATATGGACTTCACCTAAACTTTTTTATAGCCCCCACTACACTTAATGGAAGTAAAGAAAAAGTACAGTAGATGCTAAATAAACACTCAGTGACAGATGTTACTGATAAATGGATAATTAGTTAAAAGATGGCACTCATTTTCTTGGCATTTTCTGAAGAAACAAATTTGGGGGAACGCCTCTTATGTTAATCTGTTTTTCAATTCAGGAGAATCCAAAAGGAAGATATATTTTGTTTGTTTTGTTTTTGCTTTTTAATATTAATTAATTTGAGATACAGTTGATGTATAACTATTAGTTTTTGAAGAGAACTTGTTTCTGAAGTTACTAATTTTTACCTCTGATGCTGGGAAAAGGGATTTATATACCTTCATGTGTATTAATATATTATCTTAATACTCAGCATCTTCTAGTCTTCTCTTTTCTTTGACCTTCCTGCACATTAAAACAGGTGATTCGACTGGAATTCAGGGGAAACACAGGGATTTATTCTTGTTCTCTGTCCTATAGTTAAGTCATATGACAAACTTGAATTCTTTCAGGTGAAGAAATTACTTATAAAATGAGTCTATTTTAAAAATAGAACTATGGATGATGTCAGTTCAACTTTATCATTGTAGAGGGGTAGGGACTGAGTCCTAGGGAGGTAGTTATTTTTCTAAAATCATCAGTTTTGTTGGTGGCAGATTTCGTCTTGGAGCACAGGTCTGCATTGATTGCATCTGAAATGGTGGGCATCACGTTTATGTGCTTTGGATGCGTTTAATTGCGTATATGTTGGGTAAAACTCTTCATAATGTAGTACAGAGATTCTATCACTAAAGATGAAAATACTTTAAACTGACTCATGCTCATAACCTTTCCTTCTACTGAAAAAGTTCCCTTTGATGGCTTTAACATTGACTTTCTTTCTCTTTTCTACATTAGCTACCCTAAGGGAAAAACAGGTAAATGAAATAGCAGTGCTTTTTTTTTTTTTTTAACATTCCCAAGCCAAGGATGCTAGTATTTAAATATATTTGCTCCTTTAATATTGTTATTTTATAACAATAATTTTGACAGAATATTCTAAGATAGGTTTACACTTAGAACTTAAACTTTTTTATACATTTTAATTTGGTTTCTAGACTGTTTCTTTTATTCTGTTCAGCTCTTTAGCATTAAGCCATGTGATCAAACTTGTTCAAAACCTCACAGTGGTCTCTCTGTAAGTTGTTTCTTAGAATGAGTGGCACCCCATCCTTGAAATGATAGTGTCCTGTATATCTTTTGAAAGGTACCATACTATTAAGCACTTTTAACCACATATACATGCAAAGAGATAGTCATTATTTTAGTAGAGCAAAGTATTCCTTAGAGCATAACTATAAGAATGTAAGTATTCTGATACTTACAAATTCAGCGGATTAGCACACTTTCCCCCAAGTCTTTGAGATTTACAATCTTATTTGTTCTCCTCCCTTAGTGGTTTAATCTTTTACTAAGTATTGATTATTTTTTCTCAGAGGTCCCCACCATGTATTGTAAAAACAATGCTGTCATATAGAAACTGATCCTCTCCCCACCCTGTCTCAAGGCTCTTGCCTTGTTGATCTAGTCTACTTATATTTACTAGAAAGTCTGCCTCATATATTATTTCAGTCATGTCACATCCCTGATAAATAATCTGTATAGTTTTAATTTGCCAATTGCTTCAACATCTTCAATCTGGCCTTCAGGACCCTTAAGAAATTCTCTCTGATTTTTTTTTTAAATGTATGTCAATTTGAATTTTCTGTTTCACTCGTGAGCTCACATACAAGGTCTTGTTGCCTGCCTTCCTTCCTTTATGCCTTATGCATGGTATTTATCTTCAGAAGGCTCATCTTAAATGCCTAACACGTTGAACTTTCTTTCTTTCTTTTTTTTTTTTTTTTTACTTTTTGTAGTTAAAAATGTTTTAACAACAGCAAGGTGAGCTCTGCAGATTGCTTTTTAACTCTGGAAATTTTTTAATGTTTTATTTTAAAGTATTCCTTTGTGTTTTAAGATTACCTGTTATTTATGTATTGGTTATTCATTCTATGGTTTCCAGTTCTATCATTTTCTCATTTGTATTTCTATCCCTTTATTTTATATTTTCATATTTGGAATAGCTTCACAAATTTTTATTTTCTGCAACATAAGCTATGCTCTCACAGTATCCAGTGAGAGAAGATTATATTCTTGGCGCTTTTTGTGAAATTTGTATGTGTCTTCCATATATCCTCCATCTTGGTTTCCCCTCATCTATTTCATCTCCATCTTTCCTTGGTCTTTTCTCTTGACTTTGGGTGTCTGATTCTCAGACCATATGTTTACTTTCATGCGTTCCAGAATGACAGTTTTTTGAATTTTCCAGCTATTTAATTAAATTATATTCAGAAAATGCACTTTTCCTCTTAATATTCTGGGTGCTGTTCCCTTTCTCTTATTCTGAAGTACCTCCCTTGGTGAGCCAAATGCCTTTTTAAAAAAATCTTTTAGTTTGCCTCTAATTAAGATGGGTTCTGTTTCAACTTCCTGTTTGCCTCTGGAGTGATTGCATTTCAGTCCAGTTGCAGCAGCTGAACCACAGCCTCAGATACTCAGTGGAGCGCTGCTGGAGATGCTGCATGCTCAGCACCATTCCCGATTTCGATGGAGCTTTTACCAAGCAGAATTGTATTACTTTGCTGTTGTTACAGGAAGACACCATAAAAAACAGCCACAAAATCATAGCGGCCATGTAGCAACAAGCATTGCCTTCTCCCTTTGGGTAGTCTGAGCCATAGCATTGATGTCATTGGGGTTTGTGCCCACATCCATATGTAGACGTGGAGTCAGCTGTGTTCCGCATGTCTCGCATCTATTGATACCAGTGTGAGAGCAAGGGATTTTCCTCTCATGGCAATGACAGAAGCCAGAGTGAGTAGAAAACAGACATCCTGACACATTCACCTCATTTAATTGGCTAAAGCAAGTCCCATGTTCAAATCTAAGACCTAAAGGCAGTAAAATACACTTTTCTCCTTCAATAAGGGAAACTAAGAAGCCACATGACAAATGGTAAATATGAAGGGGAACATGAAGAATAAAGACCAATGTAATTTACCACATTTGTTTTTCCATTACTTACAATATCCAGTCTTGCCTGGCTGAGCTAACGCAGTAAAAGAGTAACTCCAGCTACCACAGTGGGCTTTTATCAGGAGTGCAGCTGTCTCTGCTAACACAGTGTTTAACCTAAACCAGTTATTTACAATATTTTATTGCATTATTTCACTATTACTGTAAGCAGTTTTACAGATGAGACATTCCATTCAATTTTTCAAATATTTAAGAAATACCTACTCTTTTGGGGCACTATTTTGGACATGGGGATTACAACAGTGAACAAATAGAAAAGGTCCCTGTTTATACCTTGTTGCAAATTAAGAAGATAATTTCCAAAAGGATATGTGTTTCTTTTTTCCTTTTTAAAAGCTTTTTATTTAAATTCCAGTTAGTTAACATACAGTGTAATATTCGTTTCAGGTGTACAATATAGTGATTCATCACTTCCATATGACACCCGGTGCTCATCACAACAAGTGCCCTCCCAAATCCCCATCACTTAATTCACCCATCCCCCCACCCATCTCCCCACTGGTAACCATCAGTTTGTTCTCTAGAGTTAAGAATCTGTTTCTTGGTTTGCCTCTCTCTTTTTCCTTTGTTCATTTGTTTTGTTTCTTAAATTTCACGTATGAGTGAACTCATATGGTATTTGTCTTCTCTGACTGGCTTACTCCACTTAGCATAATAGTCTCTGACTCCATCCATGTTATTGCAAATAGTGAGATTTCATTCTTTTTTATGGTTGAATAATATTCCATTACACACACACACACACACACACACACACCACATTTTCTTTATCCATGTATCAGTTGGTGGACACTTGGACTGATTGCACAATTTGGCTATTATAGATAATGCTGCTATAAATATATATCCCTTTGAATCGTATTTTTATATTCTTTGGGTAAATACCCAGTAGTGCAATTGATGGAACTTAGGGTAGTTTTCTTTTCAACTTTTTGAGGAACCTCCATACTGTTTTCTAGAGTGGCTGCACCAGTTTGCATTCCCACTGACAGTGAAGAGGGTTCCTTTTTCTCCACATTCTCACCAACACTTGTTGTTTCTTGTGTTGTTAATTTTGGCCATTCTGATGGTGTGAGGTGATATCTCATTGCAGTTTTGATTTGTATTTCCCTGATGCTGAGTGATGTTGAGCACTTTTTCATGTGTCTGTTGGCCATCTGTATGTCTTTTGAAAAATGTCTATTAATGTCTTCTGCCCATTTTTAATTGAATTATTCCTTTTTGGGGCATTGAGTTTTATGTTTTTTTTTAAAATATATTTTAGATACTAACCCTTTATCAGATATGTCATTTGTAAATATCTTCTCCCATTCCATAGGTTGCCTTTTAGTTTTGTTGAATGTTCCCTTTGCTGTGCAGAGCTTTTTATTTTGATGAAGTCCCAATGGTTTATTTTTGCTTTTGTTTCCCTTGCCAAAGAAAAGACTAGCTCTTTTCTTTTTTTGAAGAAGTCCTATCATTTTATTTTATTTATTTATTTTTTTATTAACATATAATGTATTATTTGTTTCAGGGGTACAGGTCTGTGATTCATCAGTCTTACACAATTCACAGCACTCACCATAGCACATACCCTCCCCAATGTCCACACCCCAGCCACCCCATCCCTCCTACCCCCCTCCACTCTAGCAACCCTCAGTTTGTTTCCTGAGATTGAGCCTCTTATGGTTTGTCTCACTGTCTGGTTTAATCTTGTTTCATTTTTCCCTCCCTTCCCCTATGATCCTCTGTCTTGTTTCTCAAATTCCTCATATCAGTGAGATCATATGATACTTGTCTTTCTCTGATTGACTTATTTCACTTAGCATAATGCCCTCTAGTTC
>NW_025410433.1:0-7579 GCF_002201575.2 Neomonachus schauinslandi
GCAACTGACCAGGTAAATGGTAATGATGAGCCACTCCACTCACAGACATCTCCCCAAAAGGAGGGAAAACGGATGCAAATACATGTATGCGCATGCTCATAGCAGCACCGTCTACAATGGCCACAAGGAGGAAACAGCCCAAGGATCCACCAACAGATGGATGGGCAAGCAGAATGTGGTCTCTCCATACAGTCGGGTCTTACTCATACAAAGGAATGAGGTACTGGTGCTCGCTACGACATGGATGAACTTCGAAAATGTTACGCTGAGTGCAAGAAGCCAGACACAAAAGGTCACACCTTGTACGATTCCGTTTACATGAAATACCCGCAATAGGTAAGCCCACCGAGACAGAATGTGAGACTGATGGTTGCCAGGGGCTCGCAGAAGGAAAACAGGGAGCAGCTGCTTCGTGGGTATGAGAGAAAGTCCCAGCAGGTCGGACCCTGAGCTCTCCCCACAGTTTGGTAATATAAGCCATTAAATCCTTAGCTATGAGTTAAGCTCCCTCGAGCTGACTTTTGGTCGCTTGCACCAGGAAATTATCTTATTGCAGTGGTTTTCAAAGTGTGTCTGTTGTGGAACACCAGGGTTCCATAGAGATGTTATGTTGGTTCTGCAAAACTTTGAACGCCACAGGTGCTGAGGCTGATTAGAAAAAAAGAATTTGTAACCATCATCTACAGCCCCCAATTGACTTCCTAAACGTGCTACGTACATTTGCATTTGTAAAATATGTTCAGCTAACAAAATGCTTCTCTGACCTGTTATATGTATGAGTTCTAGTTAAAGTTTCATTTGAAAAAGGGTCCAACTTCTAAAAATAAACAGTATAAAATCACTGTCCCAAGAAAACGATCATTACATACTGGAAGGTTTAGCTTCTGGGAGACTCACTGCAGCTCTGTTTGTACCAGGGGTCAGCCATCTGTGGCCCATGCGCTACATTTGGCCAGCCCCTGTTTTTGTAATAAAGTTTTATTTAAACAAACAAAAAATAAATTCTTTTATGCATCCTGGCTGCTTTTGCACTACAATGGAAGGATTAAATCATTGCAACAGAGACCTCAGGTGCCACAAAAACTAGAACATGCATTATCTGGCCCTTAACAGGAAACACTTGCGAACTCCTGGTTCTTAATGATGAAAAATTGGAAGCAACCTAAATGTCCAAGAAAAGGGGATTGGTCAGATTACTAGAGAGCATCCCTTCAGCAAAGAGAATGCCAGGCCCCTGTTGAAAAATGATGCTGTGGCACAGTGACTCTCAAACTTGGCCGCACACTGGAACCCCCGGGGAGTCTAAAAGTCCCCTCCCTAGTCCAGCCCCATCCCTGATGTCTGGGCAGAGTGCAGACATCAGTATTTGTTGAGCTTTTCCAGGGGGTTCTAACGCGGAGCCACTGTTGTAGAGGAATATTCACTGACATAGAAATATGACCACTCTGCATTGTTGAGGGAAGAAAAGCACATAATCTAACAGTCTACCCTATGATCCCTTTTTGGTCCTTTTTATTGGTCATTTCTCCACGCGCTCACATCCCGGCCTTGCCTAGAGGAACAAGAGATGCCAAAACATCGACAGTGCTCGTCTCAGGATGATGTGGCTATGCGACATTTTAATTTTTTTTCTTTTTGGTTATCTGTATTTTCTATGTGTATTACAATAAACATTGTACCTTGTACCAAGTATGAAAAAAGATAATCAGCTTAAAAAGTATACCTCTTGGGTTGTTTTTTTTTTAAGATTTTATTTATTTGACAGGCAGAGACACAGCGAGAGAGGGAACACAAGCAGGGGGAGTGGGAGAGGGAGAAGCAGGCCTCCCGCGGAGCAGGGAGCCCGATGCGGGGCTCGATCCCAGGACCCCGGGATCACGACCTGAGCCGAAGGCAGACGCTTAACGACTGAGCCCCCCAGGCGCTCCTATTTCTTGTTTTGAAAAAAAAACAAAAAACAAAAAAACCAACACTACGGAGATGAGCATTTAATCAAGTGAGGCGTTCCTGGGTCATGTGTGTATGCAGCACGCCCTGGCGGGGGGGGTGGGGGGGCTGCCACTGCAGGTCCCAGGCTTGTGGCGACCCCAGGGCTCTGTGAGTCAGGCAGCCGGAGTTAAGCGCCCTCGAGTGTGAAATGGGATGAGGGTGCCCACCTCACAGGATCAAAGGCATGGAGGTGCAATTTCTGGCACAACGTAGGTGCTCAACCAAGTCTGCTTCTTTCTCCATAAGCGGCTCCCAGAGTCAAAGCCTGCAGCTGGTCAGCTTCCTCATGCCTGCTGAAGGAAAAGGATTGGCTTTGCCCAAACTGGGCCCGTCCAGCTTCATCCGCAGCTGCTGGTCCCTGGTGCTGTTGGCAGCTGCCACTCAACCGGCTCTGGCTTGGAATCGCTGCCGCCCCTGGAATTTTCCCGTGCTCCCCAGAAAGACCCTGGCTTCTCATCAACACCACCTCTTGACCCTCTTCTCCAAATAACCTGCGTCCCCTCTCCCCAGATTGGGTCCCTCCTGCATAAAGAAGGGCTTTCAGTCTTCCTGGGGTTGCTCACTTTTAATCAACATGTCAGTGGTGTCTGCCATTTATTGACCCTGCATGGGCCTGGGCTTACATCCTCTCTCTCTCAGCCGCAGCTCTGCAGGGCATGTGGTAGTGTTCCCATTCCACAGGTGAAGCTCAGAGAGGTGAAGGAACCCCTGCCAGGTCACACAGCTGGTGAGTGGCAGCCCTGTCTGGCTCCCAAGTTTCTCCCCCATACCACACTGCCTGCTTAGTTAGCTGTCTCCGTCCCGGCTTCTACTTCAAAAGGCAGACATTCTCCCACGTGACTCTAATGTGCAGCCAAGTTGGATAACCATTGGGTTTTTTTAGAAAGATTTTATTTGTTTGAGGGCGCCTGAGTGGCTCAGCTGGTTAAGTGTCTGCCTTTGGCTCAGGTCATGATCCCAGGGTCCTGGGATCGAGCCCTGCACCTGGCTCCCTGCTCGGCGGGGAGCCTGCTTCTCCCTCTCCCTCGGCTCCTCCCTGCTGCTCATGCTCTCTCTCTTTCTCTTTTATTTATTTGGGAGAGAGAGGGAGAGACCACAAGCGAGGGGAGGGGCAAAGGGATAGGGAGGGAGAAGCATACTCCCCGCAGAGCGCGTTGTTATAAAAGCAGTGATTCTCAGCATCGACTATGGAATCGCCTGGAAAGATTTTCTAAATGTCAGCAGTGGGGAGGGAAGGGTGGATTTGGGGGCAGGGGAAGTAGGTCGTGACTGGAAGGGGATACTCAGGACTTCTGGGGTGGTGGTAATGTTCAACTTTTTAATCTGGGTGCTGAAGACTTGGGTGTGGTCACTTCTGTGAAAATTGTTGCCTTGTACGTTTACGATTTGCATCCTTTTCTATGTGTATGTTATTCTATAGTAAAAAAGAAATTTAATTAAGGAAATAAAAAAAGGCAATTGTCATCAGCTACTTCCCTGTCCCCTGGGGAAAGGTGCAGTCTGGGGCTCTGGACTCATCATCTTGAGGATGCTTTTCATAGCCTCAAGCAGTGGTTGGCCTTTGAGTGTGCGCCTGTCTTTGGCAATGAGCGCATCTGTTTTCTTGCTGCTGCTGAGTCTGGTTGGGCTGGTGCCATGCTGAGCTCCAGAATGCCCACTGTTGCTGCGGCGGAGGTACTCATCAGGCCCCATGGCTAGGGGCTACAGCTCCCCCTCCCCACAGCTGGATTCATACAACCCCACACAGCCCAAGTCCCAGGACTTAGGGCAGCAGGGAGGTCAGCAGCTACAGCCCAGCACCTCCTGGGCCCAAGCCGTGAGTCCTCTGCTCACTTCTGCCTTGTAGCATAATCCGAGTCACTGGACACGGGTTCTCTGGGCTTCACTTACAGACTCTCCGGTTTTCAGCCGGACCCACGGCTGTGTGAGATGAAGACGATTATTTCCCATGGTCCTTTGCAGCTAGATGTCATCAGGTGACTCAGTTCTGGCCAATAGAATGTAAGTGAAGTAGTCTGCACAATTCTGGGAATTGCCCTAAGAAGAAGAGCGCTCTTCTTTTCCCTCTGTTCTTTCCCGCTACTTGGAATATGACATGGAAAGGATGAGTGCCAGCAGCCATGTTGTGCCATGGAGCAAAAGACATGCTTGAGGATAAGAGAGCAACATGACGGGAGCTGGGGTCCTCTCTCTCTCTGCCATCTTCCTTGCCCCATGGAGCACCCTGTTGGCTGTGAACGGACTCCCTCAGGGCCTTTAACATGAGGGAGAAATGAGCTTCTACTCTATCTGAACCAGTAACATTTGGGGTTCTCCATTCCTGTCAACCCAATGGAGTCCTAACGCTCAGGGCTTCAGACTTGATCTTTGGCCTGAGTTCCCATCCAGTGAGAGAATGAGGGTCCTGGCTTGCTCCTCCTACAGACTGGGGCTCTGCCCCCCACCCCGTCTCAGGGGCTGAACCCTGCCACCTGCTGGTGCACCCCATCCATGCTGCCGGCAGGATTTTGTGTCGCTGGGCTTGTCTCTTGCCAGGATGGAGGAGAGCCTGTCACTCCAGTTGCTTTCTTGGAGCGAGCCCTGCTTCCCTCTCATCCCCTGACCCTGGGCTCCTGCCCTGTGCCTGACAGCCTGGCCACTCTCTGGACAGCTACCGCAGGGCCAGTGCCTATAATACCTTCCCCAGTGGACAGGTCCAGGGGCAGCCAGTTCCTGAGATATAAAGACAATGGGACCTGCACTTCTTCATTCAACAGATACTCACTGGGGACCCAACAGTAAGTAAGATGAGGGGGAGAGGCCGTCCTGGGCAGCGGGTACAAGCCCAGGCTATAGAATGAGAATATCAGACGCAGCGCTGGAACCCATCACAAGAATCTTCCGGGGTTTCCTTTAAGAATATGCCCATGACCTTGGCTACCCGGGCAAGCCTGCACTTCTCTGGTCCTCAGCTTCCCATCTAAACGTGACAAGGCTGAACTGGATGATGTTTAAGATTCCGGGCAGGTCTGTCCTCCTATGAAGGGAGAAAGGGCCCCGGAGCTCTTCGGCCTGGCTTCGTTGCTCACGGGCTACTGCCTGACTTGGGGCCATAAAGCAACTCCCGTTTATTTATTATGATTCCATGAGTTGACCGGAGCTCATCTGGACAGTTCCGATGACAGCACCCTTAACCAGTCTGACTTCAGTGTGCTCGCATCGCCGTGGGGATCATCACATGTACCCAGAATCCTCGCAGAATTCATGAGATAATCCCCTGGGTAACTGAGAGTAAATGAGGGAAGTTTCCCTTTATAGAAATAATCCAGCTAATAAATGAAGAAGAGATGATGAAATGTCACCATGTTTAACCCCCAGGGAATTACCGGGTCTAGGCATTGAGCATCAAGAGCTGCCAATGTCATAAGAAGGAGGCCAACTAGACATTATGTCCTTCCTGTGGGAGAACACAACACCTACTATGAAGTAGTCTTGCCAAAAAAAACCCCACAAAACAAAACAAAACAAAAACCCTAAAACAAAACCCAAACCTTCATCTGAGCAAACCTCTAGACTCAAATACAGGAAATACAGAAAACAGAGCAATACGCTAAGCTACATTATGGCTTTGCAATTGTCAAAATCCAGACTCGGGACAATCTACAGGATACATGACGCCTTCTTCAATGATAAGTTGCAGGGGAAGAGAGAAAGATGAAAGAGGAACGTATGGATTAAAAGAGATTTAAGAGACATCAACCAATCACAACCGAGTGCATCTATTTCCATCTTGATTGTATCAGACTGTTGAAAATGCTTTTTGACAAATAATGAATCATGGAACAGTACATCAAAAACTAATGATGTAATGTATGGTGATTAACATAACATAATAATAAAAAAAAAGAAAATGCTTTTTGACATGACAACATTGGAAATTTGAATAATAAATATGTTATGACATTAAAGGATTATGGTTTTTAGAAAGACACAGAGAGATGATATGTGAATAACAATTGACAAAGTACAGAGAAGCACCCAGCAGCAGGGACCTATTATGAAATACGACTGGGGGTGGGGAGAAGAGACTGCTGGGAGTCTTACCCCCAGCTCGGCCATTAGCTCACTCGAGTCCCTTCACTTCCCCAGGCCTCAGTTTCCCCATCTATGAAATGAAGCCGATGGACCCAATGTTTAGCTTTGGCCTCCTTTTGCTTTGTCTTCACATGGGCAGCCCCGGGAGCCTTTCCTTGGTACCCGTATCCACCCCACCATGTGGCCATAGGAGCATAAAATCAGCAGGATGGGCAGAAGCCCAGAGCTGTTGGCCCTTGCAGAACCTAGAACAGAAGAGGCCATCTCCCTTGGAGGATCAAGCTGCGTGGTCCCAGGTGGGATGTTTTCTTCAGGAGAGAAACCTCTGGAGGACTTCACTTACCCATGAACCATGGGCATGAGTTATCTGCTCACTGGCTGCTTTGACCTTGTTCTGATAACTGGGCGTTCTGGTGAGTTCTTTTAGGTCTGGTTATCTGCTGAGGACTCCAGTGGAAGTGGGGCGCTGCTGCCTCTTGACACAGTCCTATGGGAACAAATGGACCATGCACTGAATGGCTATAGGTCACTTACCCCTCGATTCCTTGGTGCTGGCCTCTGCCCACTTGCCCTTCAAGTACCATCACTATGAGAGTATCAGTCCTACCACGGAGCCTCACACAGTGTAAATGCTCAGCAAAAAAAGAGGGAAGACTTCCTTCCTGGACCTTCAGCAATGCTTAAAATTCTCCTGAAACACCAGGAGCTTTATCTTCAGAAGGTTCAGCTGAAATACCCACCACCTGCTAGCAACACCAACCAGTTTAACACATAAACTGAGTAAGCCCCAGCCCCAGAGAGAAAGAAAGACAATGCTGTTAAAATGAGCAGTACAGAGTAACAACTAAACCCACCACGTTGGTGTCAAACCTGGGTTCAAATCCTTGCTCTACCTCCCACTAGTTCTGTGACCTTGGATGAGTTACTTAACCTCCCAGCATTAAAATTAAAAATGTTGGTGCCCAGCAACCCACACTTCCTGTATATGGGCCGCTGCTGGCCTCTAGTGGCCACTGGATAGATTGCACAGCGAGTTGGCCTGAGGACAATGGCAGAGTTTCTCCCCACTTCCGCATCGGCCTGACTTGGGGGTTCTCAACCATGACAGACCTACAACTCCCTTTTCATAAAATTGTATTGTGTGTAACTGTAATATACCTGACCCAGGTATTGACATATACTAAAGACATATTTATACTGTGCGATTCTGTTTGACATATGTATATGCCCCTGAATCCACCATCGTAATCAAGGTAGTGAACATCTCCTCACTCCCCAAAGTTTCCTTGTGCCCCTCAGTAATTCCTCCCTCTGCCCCTTCCTGTTCCCCCATCCCCAAGCAACACTGATCTGCTTTCTGTCATTCTAGATTAGTTTACATTTCTTACATTAGTTTACATTTCTCATAAATGGAACCATGCAGTATATGCCTCTTTCTTTTTGGTCTGGCTTCTTTTAGCGTTATTTTGAAATTTACCCATGTTGTTGTGTGTACCAATAGGTCATTCCTTTTTGT
>NW_025410434.1:0-412 GCF_002201575.2 Neomonachus schauinslandi
ATCCCTATACTCTGAAGAGTTTTGATCAAGAAACGATGCTGTACTTTGTCAAATGCCTTTTCTGCATCTATTGAGAGGATCATATGATTCTTGTTCCTTCTTTTGTTGATGTATTGTATCACGTTGATTGATTTGCGGATGTTGAACTAACCTTGCAGCCCAGGGATAAATCCCACTTGGTCGTGGTGAATAATCCTTTTAATGTACTGTTGGATCCTATTGGCTAGTATTTTGGTGAGAATTTTTGCATCCATGTTCATCAGGGATATTGGTCTGTAATTCTCCTTTTTGATGGGGTCTTTGTCTGGTTTTGGGATCAAGGTAATGCTGGCCTCATAAAACGAGTTTGGAAGTTTTCCTTCCATTTCTATTTTTTGGAACAGTTTCAGAAGAATAGGTATTCATTCTTCTT
>NW_025410434.1:512-7577 GCF_002201575.2 Neomonachus schauinslandi
CTGAAATGTTTGGTAGAATTCCCCTGGGAAGCCATCTGGCCCTGGGCTTTTGTGTTTTGGGAGATTTTTGATGACTGCTTCAATTTCCTTAGTGGTTAGAGGTCTGTTCAGGTTTTCTATTTCTTCCTGGTTCAGTTTTGGTAGTTGATACATCTCTAGGAATGCATCCATTTCTTCCAGGTTATCTAATTTGCTGGCATAGAGTTGCTCATAATATGTTCTTATAATTGTTTGTATTTCTTTGCTGTTGGTTGTGGTCTCTCCTCTTTCGTTCATGATTTTGTTGATTTGGGTCATTTCTCTTTTCTTTTTGATAAGTCTGGCCAGGGGTTTATCAATCTTGTTAATTCTTTCAAAGAACCAGCTCCTAGTTTCGTTGATCTGTTCTACTGTTCTTTTAGTTTCTATTTCATTGATTTCTGCTCTGATCTTTATTATTTCTCTTCTCCTGCTGGGTTTTGGCTTTATTTGCTGTTCCTTCTCCAGCTCCTTTAGGTGTAGGGTTAGGTTGTGTACTTGAGACCTTTCTTGTTTCTTGAGAAAGGCTTGTATTGCTATATACTTTCCTCTTAGGACTGCCTTTGCTGCATCCCAAAGATTTTGAACCGTTGTGTTTTCATTTTCATTGGTTTCCATGAATTTTTTAAATTCTTCTTTAATTTCCTGGTTGACCCATTCATTCCTCAGTAGGATGCTCTTTAGCCTCCATGTATTTGAGTTCTTTCTGACTTTCCTCTTGTGATTGAGTTCTAGTTTCAAAGCATTGTGGTCTGAAAATAGGCAGGGAATGATCCCAATCTTTTGATACCAGTTGAGACCTGATTTGTGACCTAGGATGTGATCTGTTCTGGAGAATATTCCATGGGCACTAGAGAAGAATGTGTATTCCGTTGCTTTGGGATGGAATGTTCTGAATAGGTCTGTGAAGTCCATTTGGTCCAGTGTGTCATTTAAAGCCTTTATTTCCTTGTTGATCTTTTGCTTAGACGATCTGTCCATTTCAGTGAGGGGGGTGTTAAAGTCCCCCACTATTATTGTATTGTTGTCAATGTGTTTCTTTGCTTTTGTTATTAATTGCCTTATATAATTGGCTACTCCCATGTTAGGGGCATAGATATTTACAATTGTTAGATCTTCTTGTTAGATAGACCCTTTAAGTATGATATAGTGTCCTTCCTCATCTCTTATTACAGTCTTTGGTTTAAAATCTAATTTGTCTGATATAAGGATTGCCACCCCAGCTTTCTTTTGGTGTCCATTAGCATGGTAAATGGTTTTCCACCCCCTCACTTTCAATCTGGGGGTGTCTTTGGTTCTAAAATTAGTCTCTTGCAGACAGCATATCAATGGGTCTTGTTTTTTAATCCAATCTGATAGCCTTTGTCTTTTGATTGGGGCATTTAGTCCCATTACATTCAGGGTAACTATTGAAAGATAGGAATTTAGTGCCATTGTATTGCCTGTAAGGTGACTGTTACTGTATATTGTCTCTGTTCCTTTCTGGTCTATGTTGCTTTTAGGCTCTCTTTGCTTAGAGGACCCCTTCAAGATTTCCTGTAGGGCTGGTTTCGTGTTTGCAGATTCCTTTAGTTTTTGTTTGTCCTGGAAGCTTTTTATCTCTCCTTCAATTTTCAATGACAGCCTAGCTGGATATAGTATTCTTGGCTGCATATTTTTCTCATTTACTGCTCTGAATATATCCTGCCAGTCCTTTCTGGCCTGCCAGGTCTCTGTGGATAGGTCTGTTGTCAATCTAATGTTTCTACCCTTGTAGGTTACATATCTCTTCTCCCGAGCTGCTTTCAGGATTTTCTCTTTGTCTATGAGACTCATAAGTTTTACTATTAGATTTCGGGGTGTTGACCTATTTTTATTGATTTTGAGAGGGGTTCTCTGTGCTTCCTGGATTTTCATGCCTGTTTCCTTCCCCAAATTAGGGAAGTTCTCTGCTATAATTTGCTCCATTACACCTTCTGCCCCCCTCTCTCTTTCTTCTTCTTCTGGGATCCCAATTATTCTAATGTTGTTTCGTCTTATGGTATGGTTTATCTCTCGAATTCTGCCCTCGTGATCCAGTAGTTGTTTATCTCTCTTTTTCTCAGCTTCTTTATTTTCCATCCTTTGGTCTTCTATATCACTGATTCTCTCTTCTGCCTCATTTATCCTAGCAGTTAGCGCCCTCATATTTGATTGCACCTCATTAATAGCCTTTTTGATTTTGACTTGGTTAGATTTTAGTTCTTTTACTTCTCCAAAAAGGGTTTCTCTAATAACTTCCGTGCTTTTTTCAAGCCCAGCTAGTATCTTTAAAGTGATGGTTCTGAACTCTAGATCTGACATCGTACTAATGTCCGTATTGAGTAGGTCCCTAGTAGTCAGTGCTACCTCTTGTTCTTTTTGTTGAGGTGATTTTTTCCATCTTGTCATTTTGTGCAGAGGAGAATAGATTAATGAGAGAACAAAATGCTAGCAGGGTAACAAGTCCCCAGAAAATATACTCTAAACAAATCAGAAAAGACCTGAAGCAGTGGGAAAAGAAAGGGAAAGAGAGAAAAAAGTAAAAGAAAAAAAAAAGAAAAAGAAAAAGAAAAAGATAAAGATAAAAACAAACAAAAACAGAACAAAATGAAACAAAACAAAAACAGAATGTGATCAAATATGATCAGGCTGGTATATAGATCAGTGCCACACACTAGATTTGGGGTGTATTTTGGTCTGTTAGAAGAAAGTGCCTCCCAAAACTTTAAAGAAAGAAAAACTTATATATGTACAAAAATAAGGGTTGATATGATGAAAGGATGGAATATGGCTGTAAAGATGGAAATTATAAAACATTTTATAAAAGGAATTGATAAGAAGTTGTTTGAAAAAATAAAGAAGAGGATTTAAAAAAAAAAAAAGAAAAAAAGGGAGAGAATGTGATCAGGCAGGGGAGTAGAAAAAAACCATACACTAGAGATTTCGGGTATATTTTGATCTGTTAGAAGAAACTATCTCAAAATTTTAAAGAGAGAACAACTTATATATATATGCCAAAAATATGGGTAACTACTATGAAGGGATAGAATATGACTCTAAAAATGAAAAATAAAAATGTTTTTTAAAAAAGGGATTGATAAGATGTTGGTTGAAAAAGGGAAAAAGAAAAATTCAAAAAAAAAAAGACAAAAGACAGTTAAAAAAAATTAACTTTGAAAGACAAAAGAATCATGGTAAAAAAGCCATGAATTCTATGTGCAATATTCCCCTAGTGCTGGAGTTCTGCCGTTCTCATTGATCGGTAAACTTGGTCTTGGCCGGCTGTTCTCGCTGATCTTCTGGGGGAGGGGCCTGTTGCCATGGTTCCCAAATGTCTTTGCCGGAGGCGGAATTGCCCCACCCTTGCCCAGTCCGGGCTAAGTAATCTGCTTGGGTTTGCTCTCCGGAGCTTTTGTTCCCTGCAAGCTTTCTGTACAGCTTTGGAGGACAAGAGTGAAAGGGCAGCCTCCCAATCTCCACCCTGGAGGAGCCGAGAACTCGGGCCCCACTCCTCAGTGAGCCCCCAGAGAGAAGCAGTCAGTCACTCCCATCTCCCCGGTCTCTGGCCACACTCCGTGCTCACCCGGCCTGTGACCGCTCGTTTCTATCTCTGGCACCCGACCCCGTGTGGAATCTCCAAACCCAGCAGATCCCTGTGGTGTGCTCCCACACCTCTCCTCCCGGGGGAGGAAGGGGAGTCTCCCCGGATCTGCCGCTCGTTGGGTCCCTGCTGGAGGAGCAGTGGCCCGACTGTGCCGTGGATCACGGTTTATGACCACCCCGAGCTGAGAGCCCGCACCTCAGCTCCGTCTCTGCAGCCAGCTTCCCCGCTCCAATAACTGGGAGCTCTGCCGCACTCAGTCACCCCCAGTCTTTCTGTGACCCTGAGGGTCCTGAGACCACACTGTCCCACGAGGGTTCCACCCCCCACTTAGCCACCAGAGCGACATCCCTCAGCGGAGCCGACTTCTAAAAGTTCCGATTTTGTGCTCCGCGGCTCTATCAGTTGCCAGAAGCGCTGACGGAGGCCCCTCCCCCGCCATCTATCCTCCTGGATATCACCTTGGATTCACTTCTCCGCACGTCTTACCTTCCAGAAAGTGGCTGCTTTTCTGTTCAGAGAGTTGTTGCTATTCTTTTCTTTGATCTCCTGTGAGTTTGTAGGTGTTCAGAATGGTTTGATCCCTATCCAGCTGAATTCCTGAGAGGAGACGAAATCCAGGTCTCCTACTCCTCCGCCATCTTGCTCTGCCCCCCATCTCAATTTTTTATTAAATACCAAACATCATGTGTAGACTAGTAGAAATTGAACTAATCCATATTCACATCTGGAAATGGCATGCCTCTTCTTATATCAGATTGTTATTGTAAGGGGTTGAGCCAATCTAGCTACAAGTTGAATTGAGTTGTTTGGTGGTTGCTGTGGTTCTTCTTAAGGGAAGAAGATGTCCTTCTGTTCTTAGGGACAGACGATGTTCCTTTTGCAGTGGATGTGTGCTTGCAGTGGGAGTGAAAGGAACAGAGTGTTTTTCTCTTTGAGCTGCTCCACCCTCAACTTCAGCAGAACCTGTCCACTTGTGCCACAGAGGAGGTCTTTCTCTATGCTCCTATCCCTCCTTCAGTAGTAGGCAGCTCTTTCTTGGTAGTCCATAAGTGAGGCAGAGAGGGTTCTCTCTTGCTCTAATCCAGACCAGTCTTTGGGGAGTGCTGTGTGCCTGGGCCTCAGAGGTGGGCTTTGTCAGGATTCCTGCTCTTCCTCCCTCTGGTGGTCTACCTCTGCCTGTATATGAAGCAGACCTTGGACAGGAGTTGCCTGTCCCTCCTGCAATAGTAGGAACCTCCACTTGGTATTATTACAGACTCTAAGGCCCAAGACAATGGCTTGCCAGGGAAGGAAAATGTTTCTTTCATTTTACCCCTTACCATAATATGTCTTCCCCTATGCCCTATAAGCAGAAGCTTTGCTGCCCTCCCCAGCAGTTGAACGTTTTTCTTTCCTAGGAAGGAAAGCTCTGGGAGAAGAGGGTGAGGCTTCATGCCTTACACTTCTCCCCTGATCACCTTCTTTGGGTCTGGCTGGTGAGAGAGTTTGCTTCCCCTCTCCCAGGGACTTAAGACTTCTCCTATCTCAGGGAAGGTACTTTTCTCTTAGCATCAGCTGATCTCTTCTTGAAGTCTGTACCATCAACAAGTGTCCTGCCCTGCCCTCAATTACCTTCATGAGCATCTGGTAGGAGATGGGATAAAAAGTTGAGAGTGAGTGTGAACTCCCCTTATAATATGTCCCCCGGCCAGTTCAGACTGCTCTGTTAACCCATACTTGCTCTTCAGTGGTTCTTTACATTTTAGCTTACTTCTCTTACCTGCATGTGTTGCAACTGGGATGGTGCTGCCTCTGCTGTAGGTGAACCTGTGCATCACACCCCCCATTGGAAGGTCTTGCTCCTCTTTGGAATTCATGTTGCCTGGTCGTGACCTCAGTTCTCTGATGGGTCCAAGAAAGGTTGTGACTTTGTAGTCTATCTGGATTTTTCTGGTAATTAGTATAGCAGTGGCTTTTTTTTTTTTTTTTTTTGGCATCCTATGTGGGATTCCAGAAGTCTGAAATTTTTTTTTTAATAAAACATTCATACTTATACCAAGTCTTCTCAATAAAGAAATGTCAAAAAAGGAAGTAAAAAAGAATCCTGCCACCCAGAGGTAATTATTAAAAACTCCTTGTGACCATCCTTTCAGACAAATCTTGATGCAGATTTGCACACAACAAGATATGGAAACATTATTCAATGTATATAATAAATTATGTACAGTATTTTACTCCATGGAGCTAGCATAACTTACTTAACCAATCTTTGTCAATTTCGTAGTGCCTTCCAGAGATATTGTTTCTATTCTTTTGCTATTATAAACAATGGCTTCATCATCTTTAGACATTTCCATCATGGAAGAGTTCTGATTAAAAATTTTTAAGATTAGTTTGATAGAAGGTGTGTATGTAAAGTCTAGGATGAGCTGGAGCCAGGCGAGGAAGCCTAATCCACACAGACTTTTGTCTTGAGATTTGCAGATAGCCTGGCTCAGCCTGGATTCTGTAGGGCTTTGTAGCCCCATCATCTGCCTAGATATTTGAGAGCCCCCTGGCAGACAGGAAGTGGCACCCTTGGGGCCCATCAAATGGGCCTTGGGGTGCATCAAATGAAGACTTGTCTTGTTTTTGAGAGAATTCCCTAGCTTAATTTTGTTGCAAGAAAATTCACTGGTGATATATGTAGATAAATGTTTTATTTTTACTTTTGGCCTAGTCAATGATTAATGCTTGCTTGCATAGAGTCTCATATTTTATTTCAATATTCCTAATTCCCCAGTCTCTTTTCTCCAAACTGTCAGCACACAGGCTGGTTCTCCTCTCTTCATGGGCTTGTCATTCCCCCTCTCCTCCACCAACCAGCACCCACCAGGACATACTGGCGTTTAAAAATAGTTGTTTAGCTTAAAGGTTAAAAAAAAAAAAAAGGAATGTTAATGTAAAAGTCAAGATTAATGAAATTTTAGGGACAGAAGATGATCTTTCTTCATGATGAGTTAGAAAGATTGTTTTGATAGTAATATATTTAATGGTTTAAAGGAGAGAGAGGCAAGGAGGCAGGAAAGCCCAGAAAGAATGGCCAAAGTTTCGGGAGAGGACATTTGTGGAAATTAGGAGAAAAAAGAGAATGTAATGACTCCTTCATTGACAAGAAAAGGAGAAAGTGGATCTGATAAGGAATATGGTTAATCTTGTGGTGATTAATAAACATAATTGCACATCTTCTGTTATTACAAACCTTGGCTGTTGATTCCTAATTTAGAAGATTAATATGTTTTTAACATGTTTTTGGTGCTAAAAATGGAAAACAAACTTAAGAATTATAATCTCTGTTGGGCGCCTGGGTGGCTCAGATGGTTAAGCGTCTGCCTTCAGTTCAGGTCATGATCCCAGGGTCCTGGGATCGAGTCCCACATCAGGCTCCTGGCTCAGCAGGGAGTCTGCTTCTCCCTCTCTCTCTG
>NW_025410435.1:0-7568 GCF_002201575.2 Neomonachus schauinslandi
GCGACAGCAGGCTGTCGGCGGAGCGGCGGCGCGGGCGGAACGGGGGCGCGACCTCTGCGCAGGCCAGCAGGCTGCCGCGGCGTCGCTCAGGCCCGGCGGGCAGCACCAGGGCGGCCAGGTCCTCGCCCGAGCCCCAGCGCGGCAGGAAGGCGGGCAGCGGGACGGCGGCCCACACTTCCGCGTCGTCGTGGGAGAGGCGTCGCGTGGGCGGGACCTGTCAGGACGGGCGGGTTAACCCGGGCTGCCCTCCTGGAAAACGGGGACCGACGCGGGGCTCAGAGAGGCAAGGCCTTGGGGAGATCCCGATACTCCCCACCGCCCGCATTTCTGGCGTCTGGAGCCCGGCCCTGTCCCTACCTGCAGGTACTGCATCTTGTCCTCCTGCAAGGGCCGCAGCGGGTAGAACTGGGGCAGGCCCCCCTCCAGGGCCGAGAGCTCATACTTTGCCATCCTGTCCAGGGCCACAAAGTCACCTCCATAGCTGTAGTCGAGGGAGGGCTCCAGCACCAGGTCCGGGGGGATGCCACCCTCCAGGCTGGTATCTGCAGGGTGGGGCAAAAGCTTAGGGCCGTGGAAACCTGAGGGCGCCGGACAGTGAGTTCTAGGGACCCTCAGAGACACACAAAGGGCAGGAGGCTGGGTTCAGATCCTGACTCTGCCACCTTTTAGCTGTGGGACTGTGGAGATCACCTGAGCCAGGTTCCTCCTCTATGGGGATGGGATGTGATGCTACCTGGTGAGCTTTCGTGGGGGGACTAAATACACATAGGGTCTGACCATAGCAAAGCCTCAACCGAGGGCAACACTGTTATTGCTGGGGTGAGACGGCACCTGGGTCTACGGGAGCCCCCCGGGGAGCCCTAAGGGTGGAAGCTCTGTGGAACGCATTCAGTCTGGTGTCCACAGATCCTGCCTGGGACAGCCAAGCCGGGTAGGAGAATGCCCCACAGGACACTTAGGTCCCTTGGGGGTTGAAGCACATGGTCGGTCACCTGTGATCCTGCTGACCTCACCCAGGCACCACTCTCCCCTGGGGCCGCTCCCAGGCCGTCCTCACCATTGTCTGAGTCCTCATCGTTAGCCATGAGGGCCACGCACTTCTCCCAGACGGCTTTGAGGTCGGCGCGGTAGCGGTCGCAGGCCCAGAGGAATATGGGCAGCAGGAGGGCCTGGGCCACCGAGCACCACAGCACACACAGTGCCATCCAGGGTGCCGAGGCGTCCGCCCGAAGGCTGCTGAAGCTCACCACCTGTGGGCACACGGCTCGGCCTGGCACCTGGCAGGACCCCTGTCACACAGCTTGCCCCCCCAGCCTCACTTCTCCCACCTGCCAGAGGAGGAGGAGGGAGACAGAGCTATAGGCTCCTGGGCAGGAAAGAGCCAGAGCGTGAGCAGAAGTCCCTCTCCACCAAGAGCTGTCGGCTGCCAACATGAACAGCCATAGCCCCGTGTGTGCATGGACAGCCCTTCACAGAGGGCCTTGCCCCATGCCAGCCTCATGACTGCCCAAGGAGAGAGGCGGGGGCATGGTTTACCAACCCCTTTTTGGGAAGAGGAGACTGGGGCTTGGAGAACCAGGTGTCAAACTTCCCAGTTCAGGGACTTTTTTGCCATCCCCACTCCTCCGTGGCCAAGTGGCCTCCTTGGCCCTACCCCTACCCTGGGGGGCATGGGGGGTCTAGGTCTTGGACCTCAGAGGAGAATCAAAGGAGTTTCTGAGAATCAACCAGGGAGCCTTTGGGTCCCTGCCCAGGGACCCTCACTCCTGTCCCAGGAGAGTTCATTCCCCCACCCAGAGTGACATTTAATTATTCCCCCATCAGAGCAGAACTGGGTGTGATACACTCATCATGCTGGTTCTGCTGTGTGAACTGTGTGACCCTCAGAAAGGTGCTGAACCTCTCTGGGGCTCAGTTTCTTCATCTGTGAAATGGGCCAAGAACACCCCAGAGAGTGAGGTAAAGATCCCAGACACCATAGCAGGCCTGCAGCATGGAGCGGGCTCCATAAACTGCACTCCCTTCCATGCCCTGAAGAGAAGCTGGGGAGGCTCTTCCTCCACGGCCGTCCCCGTCTGATTCTGCAGTTGTATACATGCTCCTTCCCTCCATCAACACAGGCTGGAGACGCGGGCCCCGGCTGCACACAGAACGCAGCACCTAGGTGGGGGGTTACCGGGCCACTGAGGGCGGGGCCACAGGGTGCCTGGGACTGCACCCCGAGTGTGTCCCCCGACTCTGAGGCTGCCACCCCACCTGCCACCTTCTGGAGCTGTGTCCTGCAGTGACTCCACGGACATAGCCCTGCCCAGCTGCTTGGACAAGGTCTCTGGCTGGTCCTTGTCCCAAAACCCCTCCCTATCCCACTCCAGAACTTTCAGGGAGTTGGGCTGGAACCCTGTGGGTGCAAGCACATGGCTACTGAATCCACACTTTATTCTTGGGCCAGGTGGGTATGTGACTTCACTTTCCACACCCTCTGATTCGAATGGGCCTCACCTTGGTGAGGAATGTCCCCTACGGTGTACCACAAAGATCCTGGGCTTCGCAGTCCCCTGACATGGGCTCAAGTCCTAATACAGCTGCCTTAACTTTAGGTGGGTCACTCTGAACCTCAGTTTCCAAATCTGTAAAATGGGGATGATGATAATGCCTCCCCCTCCCTCCCTCCGAGGACTGGATGGGAGGATTCAACCACCTGATGCCTGGAGCACGCCCAGCCCCAGGGCTGTCCCAGAGCCCACATCCCCCGCCAGGCTCCCCCACCCGCTGACAGTCTCACCCACCAGCACGGGGAAGCCCATGAGGCAGTCATAGATGATGACGATGGTGGCCACCAGGCCGGTGATCTGCAGCGAGGTTTTGGCAGGCTCAGAGCCATCGATGGAGGAGCGGCGCTTGCCCTGCGCATCCTCCACCACAATGGTGGGCACGGTGAAGGCGCGGTGGCCGGCCCGCGGCCCCACCTGCACAGCCAGGGTCTGGAAGAGGGCGATGCCAGTGCAGACCACACCCATGGCCACACTGCCGCCCACCAGCAGCAGGAAGCAGACGCCGAAGCCGAGGCCGATCTCAGCCACGATGAAGCGGCAGCCGTGGGTGTAGAAGCGCTCACTCGTGTCGTGCCAGCCGACGGCAGGCAGGGCGGACAGGATGAAGGACACCATCCAGATGCCCATGACCGTATGCACCGCCTGCTTCTTGGCGTTGCTCAGCCTGGCATGAGGTGGGGGCAGGACCGAGGTGTCACTCCCAGGGTCTTCCCCGAGCCCTGGGGCCCTGCAAGGGATCCCCAACTGCCCTGGCCCCCTGGTACCTCATCGTCACGGCACGGCCAGCAAAGTGGGGCCTGTCCCTTGTACAGGGGATCCTCATGTGTGTAGTCACACATCCCTCCCACCACGCATTTCCGTACTGGACACTGAGGCCACCCCTGCACATGCAGGTGTGCAGCCCAGAGCAGCCTCCAGGCTGCCCGCGCCACACCACGGGGGGCGTTTCTGCACACGGGTACCCCAGGTGGCCTCTGTGCCCACTGCCCACACGCCCCCCTCTCTAAGACCACCAGACGCCGAAGTGCAGAGGTGCGCGTGCCCCGGGGCTCACCGGTAGTTGACGGGCCAGCGGACCATCCACATGCGGTGGTAGGAGAGGGATGTGACGGAGAAGCAGGTGGCCAGGGTGAGGGTGTAGAAGGTGGAGACAAAGACCTTGCAGAGGCCCTCGTTCCACTCGTAGTCAGGGCGCTGCTGCCGCAGCTGCACCACGGCGTACGTGGCGATGGGCACTGCCACGTTGAGCATGTGGGTGGCCGCCAGAGTGCACAGCAGGAACTCTAGCGGCTTCCACCTCTTCTGCTTGGCTCCCACACTCAGGATGCCCCAGGCGTTGGCCAGCAGGGAGAGGCCTCCACACGCCAACCAGCCCACCGCACTGCCGGGCAGCCGCCGCTCATCACTCATGGTGCAGATGGGAGCTGGCCGGCAGCTGAGACATCCTCCTTGGGGGCCAGGCCCGGGCTCGGAGCAGAGGCCCTCACACGTGGTGGCTCGGAGACACCGGAGACCGCGAGCGTCTGCAGTGGGGGAGAAGCCAGGGAGTGCTCAGAGACTGTCCCTCTGGCTAGGGCATCAAAGCTCTCGGGCCTCCTGGGAGTGGGAGAGGGAGGGGCCCCCTGATGCACCATGACCTGTGCGGTCCTGACTTGGGCTGGGCTGCTCCGCCCTCCTCTCTTCTCTGGGGCCTCTAGCCCATGTCCCTGGCACACCAGGGGACTAGCCAGGGGTGCCCAGTGAGTGCAAACACCCTCCCTTCCACCCATTCCTGGCCAAGGCATGGAATCTGGGTTTGTTCCTGGGACAGCTGCATTATGCTGTGGGTCCAGGTCTGGCACACAGTGGGCGCTCTGGGGAGGCGATCAGTGCTATGCTGTGGATGCCTGGGACAGCATGGGCCTGTAGACAGCCGAGGGACCAGACCTTGACCCCAAGGAGGAACTGCCGATAGCCTATGGCCACGAGCCAGGGACACAGGATGTTGGGCAGAATGCACACGTTGCAGAGGCAGTCCATCCTGCCAGAGAGCTGGTCTCTAAGTCCCTCCCTCCCCCTTCCCAGCCCAGCAGCCCCAAGCCACGCCCCTGTGCTGAGCACTGGCTGGTCCCTCTGATGTGGGGCCCCACAACAGGTATCTCTGGCCATAGCCTGGAGGAGGCAGCGTGGGGAGAAGTACAATGCTAAGTGAAGGCCTACTGTGTGTTCTGCACACTTGGCCCTTTTTACTCCAGAGCCCGTTTAATCTCACTGGTTGCAATTCTCTTGCCTCCAACACTTATGAGCACCTACTGTTACCAGACATAGCCCTGTGATCCCCCAGGGGCCGTTACCCAGCTTGGAATGGACAGGCCATGGCAGGCCCCTGGCTCTCAGGGCAGGTGAAGCAGTACCACTTGGTCCTGCTGCCAGGCGCCGCTTCTTGTCTCGTCTAGGGTTCTTTGGGTCTGTCTGTGGCCTGACCCCACCCCCCACCCCGATACAGAAGGATCCCTCAGGGATGAGTCTCATTCATCCCTGTGCTCCTGCCTCGGGCCTGCCCAGACCCCTGACCCAGGGGAGGAGTCTATTCTGGACCACACCAGTGCTCCTTAAGGGCCTCCTAGGGGGTTGGGGGGTTTCTGGGGACAGGGAGATTCCTTCCCAAACATTAGGCTTCTGCTTACAGAGCATCCTCCTCTTCCCCACCCCAGATCCAGTATGGGAGGTGGGGCGGCCCCATGGGACCCTCCACCAGCCATTGCAGAGTCCAGCAAACCTCTCTGACCTCAGCATACAGAGGCCACATGGGGTTGGGTAAAGAGCTGCTAGACTCTCGCCTGCCCGCCAGTTAAAGACTCAGCTGGGCCTTGTTTTTCTCATCTGTAAGCTGGACATGATAGTACCCACCCGGGAAGGTGCTGCGAGTAGTAGACAAGCTATGCCATGGAACGGAGCCAAGTACACGGTAAGCCCTCAACGAATGCTTGCCAAGTACAAGTCTGTACTACAGCCCATCCAGCTCCCTGAGCTCTGCTGTCCCTTAAGGGCCAAGACACTGAGCTTGGGGGTGTGGGTAAGCCTCAGACCTGTGGGTAGGCACAGCCACCCGAAGCAGAACCTGGGATAGCACAGCTTTGGGGTGAGGAAGCCCAGGGGGGTCCAGAGCCAGCAGGGTGTGGGTGCTGCTGTGGGCCAGAGACTGCAGACACCAGTGACCTGTACATTGTCAAACAGGAAGCTGGATTCAGCATGCACCTGGTGGGCCAGCATCTATTTCCACCCGCATTGGGTCTCCTTGGCTGTCCCATTGGGAGGCCTTCCCTCAGAGTCCTCACAGGCTCTGTCTGGCCCCCGTCACCCGGGGCCCTGTTGACCACTGGTGCAGGGTGGTGGGGAAGGTGCCACAGGGGGCAACTGGCAGAACCTTTCATGGTGCCAGATCTGCCCCCTGTCTGGCCTAACAGTGTCTCACTGCAGGCAAAGGCCCTCGGTCTGTGGGCAGCAGGACGTGACTTGCCTGGAGAGGGAGGCGGCAGTGGGAACGGGCACACTCCCGGTTAGTGTCCCCAGAGATGTTGTGTGATCAATACTGACATTATCCCCATTTTAAAGACAGTCCAGCAAAGAGAGAGGTTAAACCATTTGCCCAAGCTATGAAGTGTCTGAACCAGGACCCAAGCCCCACTTTGCTGACATCAAAATCCTGGCCTCAAACCCAAGCAGGAACAGGCATTTTTTGTTCCTTGAACCCCTGCAGGATGGGTCCTGCTGTTCCCACATTGCAGATGGGAACACTGAGGCTCAGAACCCAGAGCCACACAGGCAGGAAGTGCGAGGGCTGGGTTTGGAGTCTAGGACTCCTGAGAGCGGTGGTGCTGGGATGGGGGAAGAATGCCACTGCGGGGTGAATACCAAGTCCTCCAAATGCACAGTGCGAGGGGGCTAACGGTGCAGGGACCCCGAGACCCCTTCCTCCGGGCTGATCAGGCGCCTGCTGTTCATTCCCCACAGGGAGCAGCAGACACGGAGGGCCAGACCCCAGACTGGGCTCCAGCCAGTGCGGTCCACACCCAGGTGTCGCCGCTCCCCACTGGGAAGTTTCTTCCGTAATACACTCAAAGCGTCCCCCCAGCATTTCAGGTTGGGGCTTCCGGCCTCCCCCAGATCCCGGAGCCCCTCCTTTCTCCCCTCCCCCCACAGCACTTCGCTGGGCGGACTGCAGGTGTGCCGGGCGTGGGACCCAGCCGGCCCAGAAGCCTCTCCCCCACACCCCGGCAGGGTCTGCGGGCGGGGCCCTAGCGTGACGTCACGGCCCCGGGCCAATGAAGCCTCGTGGCCCCAGGGCTCTATTGCGCAACAAAGAGAACCCAGAACTTGAAAGGATTCCCCGGGCTCCAGGCGGGCTCCAGCTGCACCCGCCCAGCTCGCGTGGGCCTGCGCCCCGGCTGTCCCCACCCCCAGCTGCGCCTCGCCCGCGTTGCCACCCATCGGCCCGCGAGGCCCGGCCCGGCTGCCGCCCAGGGCGGGGCTCGCGGCGCGGAGCCTCCGCATCTCCGGCACGCCCCCCGCCCGCCCCGCCCGCCCCCCGATCCCGCGGGCCCCGCTCCTCAGTGCTTCGACACTCCCGCCCGACCCGGCGCATTCCAGCCTGCCGGTCCCCAGCGGGACCCCCCAGCCCTACCCGGCCCCGAGGGCGCGCCCGAGCTACCGCCCGGGAGCCGGACGCCCCAACGGATTACTCTGGGTAGGGGTGGGCCCAGTACCCCTAAACTGGCTGTCTCCGCTCCCTGCAAGCGGCGCTCCCAGACCCGGAGGCGGGGAGGACGGGGGAGAGACCGGGGAAGAGGCCAGCCTCAGGGAAGTTACCCCCGAGGTCCCCAAGTCGGGGGTGGGGGTGCGCGGCCCTCAGGGCTGCCCGCGGCCCCTCGGACAGACCGTGAGAGCAACAGACCGCAGGCAGTCCCTCCCTGCCCAGAGCCCTCCCGCCGGGGGTCCTCCCTCCCGGGGTCCTTCCCACCTAGCCGTCCTCGGGCC
>NW_025410436.1:0-7566 GCF_002201575.2 Neomonachus schauinslandi
GAGGGTCAGAGGGAGAAGCAGACTCCCCGCCGAGCAGGGAGCCCGATACGGGACTCGATCCCAGGACTCCAGGATCATGACCTGAGCCGAAGGCAGTCGCTTAACCAACTGAGCCACCCAGGCGCCCTCTATTTATTTATTTTAAAGATTTTATTTATTTATTTAAGAGAGAGCCTGCGCATGCACAAGTGTAGGGGAGGGGCAGAGGGAGAAGCCTACTTCCCACTGAGCAGGGAGCCTGACGTGGGGCTCTCTGCCAGGACCCTGGGATCATGACCTGAGCCAAACCAAGAGTTGGACACTTAACTGACTGAGCCGCCCAGGTGCCCCAAAGGTGTTTTTTTTTTAAAGGATGTCATTTATTCTAGTATTTAGTTATGACAAAGAGCAAGACTAAAAAATCTAGTTGCTGCTGATAATTGCATATAATTCAGCATTTTGGTGATAGAAAATCTGTTTCTTGCACATACACACTGTGAATAATTTGTAATGTCAGAAAATACACATTTCAACAATGGATATTAATATAAGAAAGAATAATTGCAAAATATAAAACCGTTAAATGAAGTGACTCAAGATATTTTTCTTTAAATAAAATGTTTTTGGCTTGAAGATATTAATAGGGTTTGATCAAAACACAGGAGGTAATTGCTTAATTTTACAAGACAGGAATAAATTTCTTAGGAACAGCTTATAACAAAACTGAATGTGTTATTGACAGTAATATTTACTGATAATAAGTCTGTACTGAAGTATATATGGGGCAATTATGAGGTCTTTCTAGTTTATCTGGATGTCTTTCTGGACATAGAAAGAATATGAATTGAAACCAGAGATTTGGCTTTATGTGTGTGGATTGTGATAAGAGGGGTAGATTCCTAAAGATCTCCAGTGCTGCCATTTATTAGAAGGCCGAGAAAAAGGAGTCTCAGTTTTAAAAGTTGAGAAACTGATCATAGAAAATGAAAGAAGAATAACAAAGTAACTGAAAATAGAAGTATTTTTCTAAGAATTACCATCTGAAATGTCTCTTTACCTGGCTTAGTCCAGGGAACTGACGTTTGCTGGTTTCAGATTCCTTTGGCTCTTGTTGAAGTTGAACACTAAAAAAGTGCGATACTTGAGCTTGCATAGTGGATATAACCATTATTTGCCAGATGAGCTTTCAGCAGAGGATAATGCTACTGGCAAGAAAAAAAATGGAAGTCTCTACCTCTGCTGGAGCTCACTTGTGAACTATAGATCCAGAACAGCCGTCTTTCATTTGAGTTGATCATCCCTTAACAATCTATTAGTTATAAAGGGAGGGGATTTCTTACTTTATAGAAAGATCACAAGATTGGGAAAAACTAGTTCGGGTTCCTTCATTGGCTACTATAACTAGCTGTATGACCAGTCACAAGGCTTGGACCTTGGTTTCTTTATCAAAATACATGATAGTTTTCAAAATACTCTTAAGTACATTATTTCATTTGATCCTTTTGATAACTGTATTAGTGAGAAAGAATGACAGATCAAGTTAGGTGAGGATTCAGAATTGATCAGTGGATTTTAGGAATTTGGAAGTCATTGGTGACCTTAACAAAAGCATTTTCTGAAAATTTGGAAGGAGGGTGGTAAAAGCTCAAACAAATCAACTAGAATTAAATGACATTGGAAGTCAAGGAATTAAAGATAGCATGCATGGATGACTCAAAAGGACGTTTGTTGTCTAGGGCAACAGATAAGTGGGGTGGTGCTAGATGAAATGGAATACAGAATCAAAAGGTTTTTTTATAGTATGTGCTTATGCTCACTGGAGAATGATCCAGTAGAGACAGAATATTTAGTACAACAGAGAAGATGTGATCTAGTGGATAAGTTGAAAGATTAGCTTTAGGTAACAGTATGAATAGTTCATAGTAGCAAGGGAGGGTAGAATATATAGGCAAGTAGATAAATAGATGTAGTGGATATTTGGGAGTTCTCTTCTAATTGCTTCCATTTTCTCAGTGAAATAGGAAACAGCCATCAGTTCATTCCAGAAAGTATTGATACTTAGAGTGAGTCAGGTGATGGGGACGGGATATATAAAGAGAATAGAAAGGAACCGAGAGTAGAACATTAATCTTTGGAAATTCCAGTAATAAAGGCATTGTTAGTGGTCTGAATAATTTGCAAACTTCTGGAGTGGGTGAGTGGGTGCAGTTAAGCAGAAAGTTTCATTGTTAATTCTTACACCACCAGTTCCTTCTACAAAGACAAGGTGGGAGAGAATTAAGGAAAGGAAATGTTGGATGGGTGTAATGTAGGGGAGAAAAGTTGCAGGATTTTTCGTTCTAAGTGAAGTAGGCTTTTGATTAGTATAGAGCAGGTTTGTCAACCTTGGCACTGTTTTGGGACTGAGATGTTGGGGATGGAAGTTTCCTATATGTTGTAGAACACTTAACAGCATACCCTAGCGTCTTCCTATCAGAATACCAGTAGTACTACCCCATCACTTATTGTGATAACCAAAAAATGGCTCCTGATATTGGCAAAAGTGCCTTTGGCTGAGAGCCACTGAAATAGACGTTAAGAATATGGGCTTTTTTAGCCAAATTACTTGGATTCAAATCCTGATTCCAACAATTAACTATCTGAAAGTCCCTCAGCAAGTTTACTTAAGTTCTCTCTGCTTTAAAATGATGAAAATAATAGAGTTTTGAGAGTTGAATTACTTAATGCAGGTGAAACATTTAAAAGTCACTGGCAAACAGTGAACACTCGGTAAGTGTTCATTTTTATTGTCTGATGAGAGCAGAGGGTGCAGGGATGAAGTCATGCATGGTTTGAAAATAATACCTCTGGTGGATGGAAGCCTGTTAAGGGTAAGGAAAAGTGTACCTGAGCAGTGTTTGAAGCTCATTTGATTTTGGAGCTCATAGATTTCTAGTGAAACTGGTGTCTCTGTCCGTTCATCTAATGACCTGCTTCCTTTTGTGAGAAGGTGTGTAACAAGCAAACATTTGGGGTTGATCCAGGCCTTAAAATTGGTAAATAAGGGAGCCTTAGGTTTTGAGACTGATTTTGATATTTGGGGCTGTTAATGTCATTTAGGGATGAGATTGGCTGTTCAGCCCAGAGAAAACCAGCAATGAGTCTATGAGTTACTGAAGGGTCTGAAGAAAAGGGAATGGTTTTTCTCTAAGATTGAAGGCTAGGATTAATGAGACAAGAATAAGCTAAACAAGACAGTTAAGCTTAAAGCAAGATAGGTGCCCTATTTAGTAGTTGGAAGAGCTAGAAAAAGCAGGTTTGAATGTGGCCATGACTGTGGGGTGCTATAGCTGAATCCTTTTATAATTGATTTGGAGATCATAAAGTTAGAGTGTTGAATTGGGTCAATAATTCAGACGTGAAATTATCTGTGTTATGTCAGGCATAATTAAGCAGTAGATGGTGGCTTGGTGACTGTGTTTAGTGAATTTGGGGAATAGCCTGGAGTTAGACGGTACCTGAATAATTGAGGATGTGGAGAGGATGGCATTTCTACATAAGAACTTCAAAAAAAAAAAAGAGTGACATGGTAGTCTTGTTGAAGGGTATTGGGAATTCAGGAGGATACCAAACCACTTCCCAACATTGAAGAGGTTTTAAGAGGAAGTTTAAGGAAAAGTTTTAAAGAGATAATCAGAAGATATTTAGTTAATTAAATTTGTTTTTCATCAGGGGAACTTCTGTTGCAGTTAGGTCGTTTGGAAGATGCAGCTGATGTTTATAGAGGATTACAAGAGAGAAATCCTGAAAATTGGGCCTATTACAAAGGCCTGGAAAAGGCACTCAAACCAGGTAGTATTGTTTAAAACTTTTTAAGTTTTTAATTGCTCCCTTTGTTGATAAATATTTTATTAACTCGTTGAAAAGCATAACTAGAAAAACAGTGGTTAAGAATTGGTTTCAAAATCTGAATACAAAAGTACAGTTGCAAACTTCCATTTAATATGGCAGATTGAGCATTTTCTGAAACCTCTCTTCTACACATTTATTTTTTTATTTTTTATTTATTTTTTATTTTTTTTTTAAAGATTTTATTTATTTGAGAGAGAGAGAATGAGAGAGAGCACACATGAGAGGGGGGAGGGCCAGAGGGAGAAGCAGACTCCCCGCTGAGCAGGGAGCCCGATGCGGGACTCGATCCAGGGACTCCAGGATCATGACCTGAGCCGAAGGCAGCCGCCCAACCAACTGAGCCACCCAGGCGCCCCTCTTCTACACATTTATAGAAATAGTTGAGAGAAGAATTTTAGAAACAACTTAAAAATTCACAAATGGAATGGCAGCATAAAAAATGGAAAGGGAAATTCCTACTGACAGAAATGTCTCCTTACTTACAGAGATGTCTCCCTAAAGGAAAGAAGCAAGCTTAACTTCTGTGGCCACAGCAGCATGGCCTGCCAAGGGCACATGAATGTAGCCAAGCTGAAAGAACAGTACTGTTTCCTATGTGGGAAGAGGGACTAAATTTCCATCAGTCAAATGAACTTGGGTCCAGAGACTCTGCCCACAACTCCCCTTTACCCTCTCCCATGAATGGGACCCACTTGTGAGGACAGACCCAGAAACATGTCATCTACAGATAGGGTCCTTAGCCAAGATGATCTGATTTGAGGCTGTCTCCCTCAAGACTGGTAGTGAGCCATTACTGATATGTTGATATATACAAGAGAAACCTTGTAACAAAGAATATTTTGCTACTGTGGAACGCTGTCACAGGAATGGTAATCATTAGTACAGCAAAAGGGAGTAAATGGAGGAATCTAATTGCAGTCATGAAATATGAAAAGTTATGAGAAAGTACCAATTAGGAATCTAGGAAATGAAAAGCCTACTTATTTTTTTTTAATATTTTATTTATTAGTTTGGGACAAAGAGAGCATCAGTAGGGGGAGAGGCAGAGGGAGAGGGAGAAGCAGGCTCCCAGCTGAGCTAGGAGCCCCATGTGGGGCTTGATCCCA
This sequence comes from Neomonachus schauinslandi, assembly GCF_002201575.2. Taxonomy (NCBI): domain Eukaryota; kingdom Metazoa; phylum Chordata; class Mammalia; order Carnivora; family Phocidae; genus Neomonachus; species Neomonachus schauinslandi. The sequence continues at coordinate 4,977 of NW_025410436.1, forward strand.
GGACCCTGGGACCATGACCCGAGGTGAAGGCAGACACTTAACCATCCTAGCCACCCAGGCACCCCGAAAAGCCTATTTATTGACATAAAAATCTTAATAGATTGAATGGAAGAGGGTCCACAACTGAGGAGAAGTTAGTGAACTGGAAGATTGAACTGAGGAGAGCTCTCAACTGAGATTAAAAGAAAATATAAAAGAAATACGGAGAAATGGAAGATTAGGGGATAGATCCAAAAGCTCTAAAATAAAGGATAGGCTGAAGAGAATAGTAGAGAAGCAAAGGAAACATAATAACCAAGCCTTTCTTAGAACTAAACAGAGTCCTTAGATTCTGAAAGGTACCTAAAGCAGAAAGGATAAAGAAAATTATGTATTTTAGATGATAATAGGTATTTAAAATAGGAAAATATTAGAAAAATATTCTAAAATGATTGTTGGTATATTTAGGTGGTTAGATTATAAATTTTCTTTTCACCTTCAGCTTTTCTGCTTAATAAGAATTTATATATACTTGGAAAAATTTATAATTTGCTAGAAAACACATAGAAGTTATAATTATATATAAAAAGAATTATTTTTTTTGTTTGCAGCTAATATGTTAGAACGACTAAAAATTTATGAGGAGGCCTGGACTAAATATCCCAGGGGACTGGTGCCAAGAAGACTGCCATTGAACTTTTTATCTGGTGAGAGTAATTGCAAAGGAATGAAAATGATGTAGGGTTTAGAGTTTGTTTTGTTGGTTTTAGATATATGAGTATGCATATTAATATTAAAGTATGCATTTTAGAGTTGTCTGGGTAGATGCAAATCAACAGAATTTTTTTCTTCCAAGGTGAGAAGTTTAAAGAATGTTTGGATAAGTTTCTAAGGATGAATTTCAGCAAGGGTTGTCCACCAGTCTTCAATACTTTGAGGTCATTATACAAAGATAAAGAAAAGGTAAAGCCAAATACCACTTTTTCCCCACTATCATTTCTCCGCTTAGTATTTGGAATCGTTGATTCTTGATTATCTATGTACATAGTACACATTTTGTGAATCTCCTGTTTTCCTGTCTCACGGTTTAAATGCTTCTGTACCTCTTACTTTTCATCCTTTGCTCTTTTTAATCAAGTAACTTATTATTTCCTTATTTTCTCTTTTATTTCTGCTATTTAGAGTCAGTGTAGGTATGAAAAGTTGGTAAGGTAGTGATTTCTTCAGTACTTTCTCTAATCTTTGTTCATGGTGAAAGTCAGAAGTGATTTTTTAAACTAAGGCTTAGCTTAGTAATCTTTCTTCTTTCTTATTTGGTAGAAAAAAAAATTCTATCAGCAGTTTGTTTGCTGTCCTAGTAAGTTAACTTACTCTTTTAGCTGTGTATAATAATGCTCAAATTGCTTATTAAGAGGTTGTTTTAATCTTAATTTAGATTATTTTGATTGCAAATACAGTGACATCAAGGCATGTTGGTTGGATAAAAATAAATCCGTTACAGTAAAGAATCAGAAAGATGGGACTAATTAAACATGCTAAACACTTTAACCTAAAGCACAGAAGGTGTGTTTATTTTCCAGTCTTTTGTTGAGAGGCCCAAGGTATAGGTTTTATTGATGACTTTGACTCTTTTTTTAAATTGCATAAATCACATTCATAAAATGTGGTCTGTTGTTTTCAGTATCAATAGCGTGGGAACGCTTGATTATAGCGTCTTGATTATAGAAGCCTATATATTAATGATTTTCCCCTTTATGGTTGTATTATTGAAACCTGAATTTGTTAGGAGTATCTAATTTATCCTTGAGTCTTTCCACGGTATTCAACTTAAAACAGTTTTTTCTTTTGTTCTCATTTATTAAGTTTGCATAATATTGAATTAAATTCTGTAATGATAATAAATGCAACTGATTTAAACAGGTTTGGGAAAACAAAACTCTTAGTAAGCATGTAGCTCAACTTGTGGGAGCAGAAGAACATGGGCGCACCAGAATAACCTAGCTGTGACCATTCAGTCCTCACAATTTTCTGAGGTAATGGAGAGAGCTGGTGTTAATCTGTTGAGTCGGTGAAGTTGAGGTCATTTAGGAGAGCTTCTATAGTAACAAATCCATTATAGATGGATTAAGTGAAGAAGGGAATTAATAAATTAAAAGTATTCACAGATCTCTTACAAAGCCAGGAGCAAGTGGTATAGTCATGACTCAGGAGAAACCAGAACCTGGACATCCACTCACTATCCTGGATTTCAGAAACCCACCCACTTTTCTGTTTCAGTTTTACTAATGTTTTCCCTTGGATTCTAAAATTGAGAGTTGATGCTATTATGTACTTTTGGAATTTCTCTTTTCACGTAGTTTTTAATTCTTGATTCCTAAAGGGCAGATGTTAATTGTGGGTGTTATTTATGTGAATTGAGATAAAAATGAACCAAGATAAGAGTCATCCACAATATTACCTACAGTATTACCTCTTTTAATCCAACCCTTTCCTGATTTCTAGCTCAGCTTGATGCATATTCCCTCCTTTCTAGCAGGGAAGGGGACCAGTAAGTTTTTAGAAAGTTATATCTTTTTTTTTTTTTTTTTTTTTTTTTTTTTTTTTTTTTTTT
>NW_025410437.1:0-7564 GCF_002201575.2 Neomonachus schauinslandi
CCTCATTGACCAATATTTTGGGCTGGTCCTTTTCTCAATTAGATCCGAACCGGGGCAGCCCAACACTGCTGGCCAACAGGGTAGACACTCTTGGCACACACTACTTGTCTCTCCTGGTTTAGCACCCCATATCCTCTCCTGTCTTTACCTGCTAGACCTAACCGGCTATCACCTGCATGTCTCCATACTGATTGTCTGCATCATATTATGCATACATCTTGGATTTCTTTCCTGTCCTTTCCTTTCCTTTGCTTCCCCTCCCTCCCTCCCTCCCTCTCTTCCTTCTTCTTTCCTCCTTTCTTTCTTTCATTCTTTGTTTCTTTCTTCTTTCTTTTCTCTCTTTCTCCCTCCCTTCTCTCTCTCCTACCTCACAGCCATGCCCCTCCCTCCCGTCCTTCCTCTTTCTTTCCTTTCTTTCCTTCGTTCTTCCCTTCTTCCTTCCTTTCTCTCTCTCTCTTTCTCCCTCCCTTCTCTCTCTCCTACCTCCCACCCACGCCCCTTCCTTCCTTCTTTCTTTCCTTCCTTCCATTTGTTTACGCTAACTGGGACACATTAATTTGTCCAAAGCTTTTATCCCCTTGCTTGGCACAGTATCCAAATAAGCTGTGGCCCTAAGGGTAGTTTTTCTAAGTATGTCACAGCCACACCTTTCAGGTGGTGAAATTCATGCAGCTCAAGACTGAAACCAGTTCCTGACGGTTAGCAGATGCTGTAGGACGTTGCTAACCATGCTGGAGAATGTTACCCTTTGACAACTGCGCCCCTGTGGATGAGATAGAGGGGAAATACTGGCCTTCCTCCCTCTCAAGGATGTGCCTGGAGGTGTGGATTGGATCGGAGAATGGCTGCCTCCCTTCTGTCACCCGCTCAGTGTCCACGTGCCCTGCACCCACCGGAAGTGGGATTGTCTGTTTGCCAGAGTTGCAGTGGCCTGAAAATAGTCCTTTCATTTTCAGGGGAATGGACCCCATTCTGGAGAAAAGGGAGCTTTTAATACATTCTGCAGTTATGCTTAAGCACTGCTCACTGGGGTCTCTCTTTATACATCAAGTAAAAGGATCCCTCCCCGCAGTTTGCAATGAGACAGAGGTCCTGTCTGCACAACAATTTTGTGTCGTTACACAGAATTACATCCACATGGGGAGCACGGTGCCTCAGCAGGAAGTCCGGAGCAGCACGGTGACCACAGTGCAGTCAGACAGTCCTTCCGCTGCCTACCTCTGCGGCCTCCCCCTGGCCTCCTGGATGACAGGGGGCACTGCTGCCCCACCTCTGCCCTGTGCACCAGTTGCCCAGGTGTGAAAGCATATGCAATCTCACGAGTCTGGAGCTGCATTGGGCCGGCAGCTCCCTTTCCCCTACTAGTGGTACCCGGCGTAGCCGGAGCTCTGCTTGTTGTAGAGCTAAAGACAATCAGCTCAAGGCCATCTGGGTTGGTTAGACTGCCACTGCCTGGCGTGAATGTGGGGCCTTGCGTTTCTGAACACGAAGGCGGTGATTGTGTTCGGTGGGTGCCGACCGGGTTCATGGTATTACAAGGAAGGGAAAGCTGTGTTGTACGATGCGAGAACCAGGGATTTAGAGTATAGGGCGTCTTTACACTGTTGGCCCCAAATATAGTGAGCAAGTTCCCTTAGATTCCTTATATACAAGAAAAGTCACCTGCCTTTCTCATGTGGATTATAGCATTATAGTTCTCTTGGTTGAACTACTCAACAAAAGTCCCACTAGTAAGGGGGACTGGTTGGCTCAGTCTGTAGAGCATGTGACTCTTGATCTTGGGGTCCTGAGTTCAGCCCCATGTTAGGTGTAGAGTTTCCCTTAAAAAAAAAAAAAGGGAGAGAGAGATTTTACTTAACACCTTAGAAAAAGGGTGGTGGACCTGAGTGGCTCAGTTGGTTAAGTGTCTGACTCTTGATCTCACCTCAGGTTTGATCTCAAGGTTGTGAGTTCAAACCCTGCTTTGGGCATGCAGCCTACCAAATTGTTTACTTAAAATTGTTTACTTAAAAAAAGAAGTACTTCTCTTTTTTCACTATATATTCATTTTCTTATGTTTTCAATTTTCCCTGCTATTATACATGCTTACTGACATAATTTTTATGAGTCTATGATAGTCCATTTAGAGGTTTGCACTATGTGAACTATTCCTCACATCCTATGTGAGAACTTGGTGGACCCAGGTCCTCTGGGGTCCTTGGCCTGTGTTCTCATCTCATTATGTCTTTTTCTCTTGTCTCTACTAAGGAAATAGTAGGAAACACAAATTTGCACCTACCCTAGTGCTATGGTTCTGAGGAGCAGGTGAGAAACCTGTGTTTCCCTCTAGCATGCTCCTCCTCAGGGTAACACATTTGCTGGCCAGCTCTCACCTCTTCTCAGTGTCTCATTTCCTGCCCCTCCCCATGGCCACCTGTGATTGTCAGTCTCTGACCTTTCTTTGCCCAAATGGTGTTGCTAAGGGCTCCCTCAGAGCACCATCAGCACGTAAACAAAAAGAGAAGGAAGGTCACCCATGAAATCCAAAAGGCTGGGTGCTTCTTCAGAAGGAAGATGTACAGCCCATCACCTGGCCCATCCCCCAGGGAGGCAGGAGGTATTTGGGGGCATGGGAGAGCAAACCAAGGCTGCCCTTTTCCATGTGGTATCCCAGGCCTTGGACCACAGAGTTTTCTCTGTGCCCCTCCGTGTTGCTCTGTGCACACATCAGTAGCCTCGGCAATGGTGATGCCCATTGGCTGTGCTTACCAGACCTCGCTCCTCTGGGAGACTTCTGAGCCAAGTGACCTGCCAGTGTGACCTCCTAAGGACCATTTTCATCTGCAGAGTGAGCTCTGCTGCAGAAGCTGTGTGGCCAACAGGAGAATGGGCGTCCCGGGGTAGCAGAGAAGTTTCCTCATGGATCATTGCCATGGGTCTTGTACTTCCTTTCAGTGACCGCTTCCGAATGTCCAATCAAGTTCAGCTCTGTTGGGGTAAGAAAGAGAATTCACTTCAATCGATGAGGCAGGTTATAGTCAAAATAGCGACTGGGGTGCATGGCTGCCCAGGCACTCAATAATTTAAAACCAACAGGTGATGCAGGCAATTCTCCCCTCAGCCACTCACCAGCTCAGTATGTCTGTGTGTCTGCTGTCTTTTGTGTCTAGGATATTTTTCAGTATATTTACCAAATGTCCTTTCTTAATAGATGCCCCACCTTGACAGTTGTCTAGCCTGCTTTCATCAGTGATGATTTAATGTGGCTCTAAGCTTGTATTGTTGACTTTGCTGAGCATAGACTTCCTTCAGAAGCAGTACCTCAGGGCAAAAGGTTTGTTCCCAGTGGGCTGCAGGGTTCCACCTGGCAGTTTGCCTCCACAGGGCAATCCAGAGACAGAATCACAGATGCAGTTGCGTCTTCGTCTCATGAAGTTTGTGAAAGTCAGGGTGAGTCTCCGTGACCCATCTGGTATCCACAGTAGACCAGCCTAGTAAAATGATCAGTGGTTGGAATAACCCACTCTGCCTCTCTGCAGAGCTTCACAATCTTACTAATCTCTCCCAACCCTCCAAGGATGCTGCATGGCCTCTGATTTAGTCTGTGGAAGGGCATGGTTCCAAAGGCCTCTCTGTGGTCTCCTCTTTCCTAATAAATATCAGACCAAGGTTCAGAAACCAAAGTGGGAATTGCACCAGTGCTAATATGAGTATTTCCATTCCACATTCTTGACCTGGGGAAATGAGCACAGGATGACTCTCTGGTCTCAGTGAACAAACTGTTAAATGTAGGACAAGGCTTCTTCTATTTCCACACCTTCCAAAGCCCCTACTCCAACTGTTGGGCAGGTCATGTAACAGTCCTGGTCTTTGGGCACCAACATACGTTCGGAATCATTCTATAAAAGTTCCCAGGATAGGTAGTGTTTCCCTTTTTTCCAGAGTTGGTCCCACCAGTGAATATCTGTGTCTTGGGGGACATTTGGGGAAAGTTGGGGGTGGGAGATGAGATGCATGGCACACATGGAGAAGGTGGTAGGGTCATTTCCCAAAGGGCTCCAGTCTCTCCCTCACTCTAGGGGCTCAGAGGCCCACACTGGCTTAGGGCTCATAGCTGGGGAAGAGACCATGACTCTTCACTATAGTAACTACTCAATCTAGATATTTATTTTTTTCTGCTACATTGGCCAACAATTTCAATCTGGACAGACCTGATCAACTGTCCAACAGCACACACCCTTGAGGTTCCCGTCCTCTGGTTACCATTCTGGCTCCGTGGCTCCTGGGTGACTGCACACACCTTGACTCTGCTGGTTGAAGCATCCTTCCTGCCACTCCTCACCTCCTATCTTCTCCTGCAGTGTAGGACAGCTCCCCCAGAGCTCCTCGAGGACACTGGTACCTCCCGTACCCATGCCTCTGTAAGTGTGTTGATGAAGGTAGTTCATGGATGGCTGTGTCTTTCAGCAAGCACGATTAGGGATGGCTGAGCACACGGCACATCACAGAACCATTTCAACATGCCTGATTCTTATGCTTCCTGACTTCTTCCTCCCTTCCTCAATGGTATACCCAAGGAAATCCCAACATTTGGCCCTTATTGACCCAATATAGCATCCAGAATATCAACACCATGTGCAAGTGGTCAGGGTCGTCCTTTAAATACCAACTCTCAACTGAGCATATTCCTATCAATGAATTCCGTCCAATCCATATCTTTATTTTGTCCCTTTGGTCTACCACTCTCACAACATATTCCAGCCCTGCCACTCAGGCTTTGGCCAACATAGAAGGGCTAGGATACCTAAGCTGTCAGTGTATCGTCTCTCCTTCAGCAAAGGCCTCGGGACTTTCTAAATGGCTAATTTTCAAAATTTCTTCTTTTCTTTCTTTCTTTTTTTTTTTTTTTTTTTTTTGAGAGAGATAGAGAGTGACCATGAGCGGGGGCATGGGGGAAGGGTGGGGTGGGCGAGAATCCCAAGTAGGCTCCATGCTCAGCATGGAACCCAATGCAAGGCTCAAACCTCTGCCTCATCTATGAAATTCCATTACAGTGAATTATCAGCAAAGACCATTTAACTGGAATCAATTGCACACCAACCATGTAAGTCTGGTATTTGAAGACAGTGCTTATAATAGCTATATCATTTTGGTCATTGATATCATACATTTTTAGAATACATCCCAAAATAAAAGTAGCATTATCTTTTAGTATAAATATAAGCATGTATATCAGCCTTAATATTCTTAGGATTTCTACATTAAACACCTCAAGATAAATATTACTCAGGAAGTAATGATCTATTATTTTTGTCTTTCATCTTACACTCAAAATTTTAATATAAAGATGTAATGTAGGAACATACAAATAATTGAATAGATGTGTAGTCTTACTAATTTTATTGAATAGTTTCCTTCTATTTAAATGTAATTTCCCTTCTGTTTAAATTTAAGGAGATATTCTGAATGTTTTATTCATGTACTGAGAGATGTGACAGAAAAATGAAAAGAATATTTTTCAGACTAATTAAGTCAAATGAGTGCTGCATAATGAATTTTCAAAATCTTGACAAATGTAAAATGGTAAAAAATATTTGAGCATATTGCATTCACTAGGTAAAGTGCATGGAAGCCTTTCTTTTACCTGGGAGGCAAGTTTGGGATATGACTGTGTTTATAGCTAAAGACTTGGTATCTAATGATGACAGCATCTTCTATAATTAGTCTCCAAACTTCTAGAGGTTAGGATGGTGTAAACTGCATGTTACATCTCTTTACTCACATTTAGTAGTATTAGACAGAGAATATTTAATGTCACATAGAGAGAAAGAGACTATTACTTTATTAGGGAAGCACAGATTTGGAAGATTTTACAGGATATGTAACATTTGTCTTCCCACTTTTAAACATAGTGTTAGGGAGCTCACCATTAGAGTGTACCTCTTTGGATTCAAGAACAGATTTCATTCAACATTCTGGATGGCCTAGAAGGTATCATTTTATCTATCATTCTAGCATCATGGAAGGGTATTCCAGATGCCTGATTGACCAGTTAGGCAAAGATTCTTAAAAGATGGTTGTACAACTGGGTGGCTTAGTTGGTTAAGCACTGGACTCAATCTCAGCTCAGCTCTTGAACTTCAGCTGCCCCATGGAAGTGGAAAGAAAGTAGCAGAACCTAGAAGATGAAGTAGTTGTTGAATTTATTATGGAGTACTTCTAATAGTTGAAGACAAAATGTAGACAAAATATTCTTGTAGAGGCAGCACAAACTGCTTAAAAATGTAAATATAATTGATATATTGTGGATAACTTTGGATATCAGAGTCCATAATCAAAACTACCTTGAACAAACATTTACTGAGAACCTACAATAGGCCAGGGACTACTATGTGATGGCGTTCTGCAGAAAATAGACATTACATATACTTTTGTTTTCTTTTTTTTTTTTTTTTAAGATTTATTTATTTTAGAGAAAGAGAGACAGGGAAAGGGAGGGAAAGTGTTAAGCAGACTCTGTACCTGTGTGCACAGCCTGACCTGGGGCTTGATCTCATGACCCTGATATGACAACCTGAGGCAAAACCAAGAGCTGGGCATTTAACTGACTGTGTCTCTCAGATGCCCCCACACTTCTCAACACTAAAATGGAGTATGGATTTTTGATGAGAATGAGCATAACAATTGAAATCATTAATGGAAAATGGAAAACCAGAATGACAAAATTATTCTTGGCAGTGAGAAAAAGTCAACAACTTTGGATAATGGTATATTGAATTTGAGTTGTCAATAATATTCATTGATTTTTTATTCATACATTTTAAAGACTAACTTATGATCCACCAGTTCATGGAAGGCATCGATGCCCTTAAATCTCAATCCATGTCCTTACCAAATTTTACTGAGCTGTTGTTCAAACCAGTCAAAACAGCAAGACCTACTTAAACATGTATCTATCTGCAACGTCATTCAAAGGTTAATCTTTTAATATTCCTAATGTTATAGCAAAACAGTGGTCACATTCCAGGCCATCAAAATAGAGTGTAGAGGTTTATTTCATAATGAAGAATCTCAATAATCACTAAAATAAAACAGAAAAATACACATTATTTATATTTTATCAGGGACATATTTGTACATTTGCTTCCCAAAGGGAAAACCAAACCACATTTCATTCAAACTTAAAAGAGTTTTTTTGTTGTTGTTTTTAAGATTCATGGTGCTTGAACTTACAACCCTGAGATCAAGGGTCACATGCTCTACTGACTAAGCCAGACAGGAACCCCAAACTTATGAATAGTTCTTTTTTCTTGTTTTAATTTTTTAATTCTTATGTTAATCCCCATACATTACATCATTAGTTTTAGATGAAGTGTTCCATGATTCATTGTTTGTTTATAACACCCAGTGCTCCATGCAGAATGTGCCCTCCTCAATACCCACCACCAGGCTAACCCATCCTCCCACCCCCGTCCCCTCTAGAACCCTGTTTGTTTTTCAGAGTCCATCGTCTCTCATGGTTCGTCTACCCCTCCGATTTCCCCCACTTCATTCTTCCCCTCCTGCTACCTTCTTCTTCTTCTTT
>NW_025410438.1:0-7558 GCF_002201575.2 Neomonachus schauinslandi
GGCGCACCCTGTCAGACTACAACATCCAGAAGGAGTCCACTCTGCACTTGGTCCTGCGCTTGAGGGGAGGTGTCTAAGTTTCCCCTTTTAAGCTGTTGACAAAATTCATTGCACTTTTCTTTCAATAAAGTTGTTGCATTCCCAAATAGTGTGAGTTTTTGCGGGGAGAAGGGGTTCTTTTTAGTTTGGTTGGGGTGTGAGGGGTTGGGGTTTTCAGTCTATCAAGTGATTCTAGTAACCAGGACGTAAGTAATGTCCATAAAAAAAGTTCGGAGGTTGCAGTTAGAATTCTCCGTATATAGCTTATATGTAGCTGTACTTGTAAGCTACTGATTTTAAAAATCCTGAATTTGAGGTTGGTTTGTGAGGTAACAAAATGGGAGAGTTTTGGGTTGCCAGCAGGAAGGAGATAACTAAAAAGAGGGTGAGGGCGGTGGAATCTTCAGAAGAACCGGGTTTAATGGGTCTATTTAAACTTACATTGAGCTGCGCAGGAAGCAGTTTTACCAGATATTTTAAAAATGGCAAGTAATCTGTATTAAGTGTGTCTGGCATTATGCTCAAAAGTTATAACAATTGGTAGAAGAGGCCACTGTCTTTGTCTTCACTTGGGAAAGTTTATAGTAGCTTTTACCCCATCAGATGCTGCTGGTGAGGAGTTCTTTGTCATAATTACAAGCAAAGGTGGAAGTCTAAGGAAGCTGGTATAATGTTAAGGAATCGGCACTGGATGGTAGGTACCCCACACATCAAAACCATTAAGGGACCTAGGAGGGGACTGTTCACAAAGCACCACTGCCTTCCACTTGCCCAGTTTTAGGGTATCCATGTGCAACCTTAGGTGTACAGGAAATTTTTGTGTTGTCTATAAACTAGCTTAAGACTACGTCCTTAGCTTTAGGGATCAAACTAAAAAATGCCATTTGAGAAATCTGTAAATCTTAGGGAAACTTGCAGTTTTTCACTTTGTTGATAGAAGTGTACAAACTGTACAGTGCACTCAATTTCCATGACTCCTATATGTAAGGTTACATAGGTTAAGAAACAACCTCAAGGGGGCCCCTGGGTGGCTCAGTCGTTAAGCGTCTGCCTTCTGCTCAGGTTGTGATCCCAGGGTCCTGGGATGGAGCCCCACACTGGGTGTAGAGATTACTCAAAAATAAAATCTTGGGGCGCCTGGGTGGCTCAGTTGGTTAAGCTCCTGCATTTGGCTCAGGTCATGATGTCAGGGTCCTGGGATCGAGCCCTGCATTGGGCTCCCTGCTCCACGGGAAGCCTCCTCCCTCCCCCACTCCCCCTGCTTGTGTTCCCTGTCTCGCTGTGTCTCTGTCAAGTCTTAACCTCAGGAACTCGACTAGCACTTCTGGTCACCATGTTAGGTGACCTGCAAAAAATATGCTCATTCCAAACTGGTTCTAGCGTTGGGAAAAAACCTTAGTAGCATCCTGAAAATGATCACTCTGAAGGACAGGCATCACATGGTTCCTAAATCAGTGATGATGAGTGCTTTTTTAGTCTTCCAGGGGTGCCTGGCTGGCTCTGGAGTGTGCAACTCTTGACGTCAGGTTTGTTAGTTTGAGCCCCAAGTTGTGTGTAGGGATTACTTAAAAAATCTTTAGTTTTCCAAGTACAAGAGGTTGAGTGGCTTACAGTTTTTGAGAACGTGGGGCTGGGTCATATTGTTACAGCTGAATTTCTTAGGGTGGAGACCCTGAGTACCTTGTGCAGAGCTAGAGGGATCTTGGCGTTGGAGCATAAGCGCATTGGAGCACCGTCTGATAAAATTGTTACCCGGGTGGGGATGCTCATTTGGGAACTCACTGAAGAACACTTGGTTCTTTGAAGTAAAGTGCTGCCTGTCAAGTTCAATGAAAGGAATTGCTAATTACAAGTGTAAATACCAGAAGGGTTCTGAAAAACAACTACAAACACGTTAAAATCAATGATGTAGAGTTCATACAAGCTTACTCCCCGGAAGAAACGAGTTTGAATAGATTTGGTGCTTATTTCAATTACGACGTATATATACATCGTGTGTGTGTGTGTGTGTGTGTATCAAAGTCAAAGATAGTCCACCCAAGTTCATAATTTCCCGGTGTTAGCTTTTTCCCCAGTGATAACTACATTTAAGTTTTGGTACTTTTTTGGACTTTTACCTTCTATTCTCTAATAAATACACCACAGTTATGTACGTACATAATGTATACACATATGTACATAGGACCATTCACAATATAGAGTTTCTCAGCCTTTTTTAAGCAGAGTAATTATGGACACCTTTTCATGTCACCATATCTAGATCTACCTCATTCTTTTTAATACTCTTGCTATCCCATTGTATGGATGCCCTATGATTTAACCTGTGCACCAACATTTGTTTCCAGGTTTCTGCTGTTATACTGCTCTGCACAGTACATCCTTACACACAGCCCTTTTGTATACTAATATTTTGAAAGTATGGCATAAATACGAGATTTCTATGTAATAAGGTTCTCAGGGATAATTAAAAATAATCCGCCTTAGAACTTAAAATTACTTGTCCCATGATATTTTTCTATTTTTAATTTTTTGAGTAACACCACGTGTTTTGGATACATAAAAAGTTTAAAATAGAGGCGCCTGGGTGGCTCAGTCGGTTAAGCGTCCAACTCATGATTTCAGCTGAGGTCATGATCTCAGGGTTGTGGGATCGAGCCCCATGTCAGGCTCCCCGCCCAGTGGGGAGTCTGCTTGAGTTTCTCTCCCTCTTTTCCTCCCCCTGCTTGCACTCTCTCGAATGATTAAATCTTTAGGGGCACCTGGGTGGCCCAGTCGGTTAAGCGTCTGCCTTCAGCTCAGGTCATGATCCCGGGGTCCTGGGCTCCAGCTCAGCATCGGGTTTCCTGCTCAGCGGAGAGTCTGTTTCTCCCTCTCCCTCAGTCCCTCCCCCCATTTGTGTGCGTGCGCTCACTCTCAGGTAAATAAATAAAAATCTTTTTTTTTTAAAGATTTTATTTATTTGACAGGGAGAGAGCACAAGCAGGGGGAGCAGCAGGGAGAGGGAGAAGCAGGCTCCCCGCTGAGCTGGGAGCCCGATGTGGGGCTTGATTTCAGGATCCTGGGATCATGACCTGAGCTGAAGGCAGCCACTTAACCTACTGAGCCACCCAGGCACCCATAAATGAAAATCTTTGACAGTTTAAAATAGTATGTAATGTCCTTCATGCTGTCTTCCATCCACCCAGTTCTCTAGCCCCATCCCCGCCCCAACGTACTTTCAGAGTTTACGCATATGAAAGCAACCACTAATTAGTATCTTTTACAAAAGGTAGCATACTGTTTGCAGCCTGTCCTGTATCTTGCTTCTTCACTTTACATCTTTTATAATTTTGACAAGAGTTCTAATATCTTCTCATTTTGCATAAAGGAAAAATACCTCATGTCATTTTCTCAAGAATAAAACCACCAAGCCAACAGAATTCCTCCTGAAACATTTACAGGCCCCTCCAACAAATACAGGAACCACAGTGATACAGTGATGAATAAGTGTTTCTGCTATTAAGGGGTCTTCAGTAGATTGAAAGAACAGATACTAGACTTAGTTTCACGGAGTGACTGTGAAGTTTGGTTTCACACATGAATTAATGCTATGAGAGGATTCACTTAGATGAGTCTTGAAAAAACCAGAAAAGCATGTAGCTTGCATTTATTTAAAACAGTTTTCCTTTTTATGTTTTGTCTGAAAGCACAACAAAATCCTCGCCAAGTTATAAATATGGCCCTCACAGAGGTATATATTCTAACAGCTTGGCAAGCGCCTTTTAATAAAGGATTTGTCACGTCAGTGTGTAGTGCTCATTTCTGCCGGAAGAGGGAGCTCCTAGGACAGGTTTTGGTTTAGTCCTGAGGCCCGCAGCGCCCCCAGGCGGTTGTGGTTGACAAAGCAATTTATGCTTTTACCTTAACTCCTTACAGAGACTTTTTACTGTCCCACTCCCTCTGGCCCCAATGCCTTTTACTTTCTCCTTTTCCTTTCAGTCCTGCAGCCGCATCCTGTTGGAATTACTCCACAACATCTAATATAGCTGTTATTCAGCGTAGACACTCTATTACTGTATCTCATCAGATCTAACTCCTCAAAATGCTGTCTTCCCTGTTTCCCTTACCTCCTGGCCACTTTCTCCATATGCTTCCTTCCATTTTCCACCTTTTTCTACTCAAGCTGCTTCCTCTTTTTAAAATACCACCACTCCCACCTTAACAAATCAAATCCTACCCAACGTCAAGACCTAACTCAAAGGTTGCACTAACTAAAGTTCCTTGACTGTCCTGATTGGACATTATCTGAATTCCTGAAATCTCCTAGCTCTTCCTAATTTTTTTAAAAAGATTTTATTTATTTATTTGTCAGAGAGAGAGCACAAGCAGGGGGAGTAGCAGGCAGAGGGAGAAGCAGGCTCTCCAGCTGAGCAAGGAGCCCCCAAGACTCGATCCCAGCACCCTGGGATCATGACCTGAGCTGAAGGCAAACGCTTAACAACTGAGCCACCCAGGCGCCCCGACTCTTCCTAATTTATTTTTATTTTTATTATTTTTTAAAAAGATTTTATTTATTTGACAGAGAGAGAGACAGCCAGAGAGGGAACACAGGCAGGGGAGTGGGAGAGGGAGAAGCAGGCTTCCCGCAGAGCAGGGGGCCCGATGCGGGGCTCGATCCTAGGACCCTGGGATCATGACCTGAGGCACCCAGGCGCCCCTACTCTTCCTAATTTTGTATTAGAGTTCTTTATTCAAATGAGAGAGCTCTGTTCCTTTATTTGATAATAAATAACTACACACAGCAGCAGAGATGATCAGATTGAATGGGAGAAGTTTGGGATCCTACTTATGATCCTACTTATGGTTAGGAGAGGCTTTCTGGGAGGGGACTCTTTAAGTGGGGCCTGAAAGATGAATCGAGGCAGCTTTGCGAAATGTGGGGCAGCATACGGTAGTGCAGGAACCCTGGCAGTGGCAGGGTTTGGTGTATTTGAGGCACAGAGAGGAGACCAGCATGTCTGGAGTGCAATAAGCAAGTGCAGATAGAGAGGGGGCCGGGTAGGGGGTGGGGGATGGATATCAACAGATACTAAATGCTTGGTCTGGAGGGGGGCCCGGGCGTCAGCATTTAAAAAAAACTCTCCTAGTGGATCTTAAGTGCAGCCAGGGTTGGGAACCACTGTTTGAAAGTATTGCTATCCTACTGGGTATTTACCCCAAAGATACAAATGTAGGGATTCGAAGGGGTATGTGCACCCCGATGTTTATAGCAGCAATGTCCACAATAGCCAAACTGTGGAAAGAGCCAAGATGTCCATCGACAGATGAATGGATAAAGAAGATGTGGTATATATATACAATGGAATATTATGCAGCCATCAAAAGGAATGAGATCTTGCCATTTGCAACGACGTGGATGGAACTGGAGGGTGTTATGCTGAGCGAAATAAGTCATCAGAGAAAGACATGTATCATATGACCTCACTGATATGAGGAATTCTTAATCTCAGGAAACAAACTGAGGGTTGCTGGCATGGTGGGGGATGGGAGGGATGGGGTGGCTGGGTGATAGACATTGGGGAGGGTATGTGCTATGGTGAGCACTGTGAATTGTGCAAGACTGTTGAATCACAGATCTGTACCTCTGAAACAAATAATATATGTTAAGAAAACAAAAAAAGAAGAAGATAGCAGGAGGGGAAGAATGAAGGGGGGGAAATCGGAGGGGGAGACGAAACATGAGAGATGATGGACTCTGAAAAACAAACTAAGGGTTCTAGCGGGGAGGGGGGTGGGGGGATGGGTTAGCCTGGTGATGGGTATTAAAGAGGGCACGTTCTGCATGGAGCACTGAGTGTTATGCACAAACAATGAATCATGGAAC
Organism: Neomonachus schauinslandi; assembly: GCF_002201575.2. Classification (NCBI taxonomy): domain Eukaryota; kingdom Metazoa; phylum Chordata; class Mammalia; order Carnivora; family Phocidae; genus Neomonachus; species Neomonachus schauinslandi. Next base: position 5,903 of record NW_025410438.1, read on the forward strand.
ACTACATCAAAAACTAATGATGTAATGTATGGTGATTAACAATACAAAAAGTAAAAAAAAAAAAAAGTATTGCTATCATTCCACTGGTGAAATACTTTTTAATTAAACTGTTGTTACCAAAGAATTGTATTGAGGAAGTTCAAGTATAGTTTGAAAATAATAAGTGACTACCACTTATTAATAAGTTACTATTGGGGATCCTATTTTTAGCAAATGTAGGTATCCACTTAATTAAAACTTTATTGAGCCCCTACTGTATCAGAATGTTTCCAGTAATAGAAAACCAGTGGGCCTAAACCATAGGGAAATACATTATCTTTATTATTTATTTGGTTAGTTTCACATTTTTATTTAAATTCTAGTTAGTTAACATATAAGGTAATATTGGTTTCAGGGTAGAATTCAGTGATTCGTCACTTACATACAACACCCAGTGCTCATCATAACATGTGCCCTCCTTAATGCCCATCACCCATCTAGCCCATCCATCCCCCACCCACCTCCCTCCATCAACCCTCAGTTTGTTCTCTGTCATTAAGAGTCTCCTATGTTGGGGCGCCTGGGTGGCTTAGTCGTTAAGCGTCTGCCTTCGGCTCAGGTCATGATTCCAGGGTCCTGGGATCGAGCCCCACATCAGGCTCCCTGCTCGTGGGAAGCCTGCTTCTCCCTCTTCCACTCCCCCTGCTTGTGTTCCCTCTCTCACTGTGTCTTTCTCTGTCAAAGAAATAAATAAAATCTTTTAAAAAAGTCTCTTATGGTTTGCCTCCCTCCTTCTCTCTTTTTGTTTCCTTCCCATATGCTTATCTGTTTTGTTTCTTAAATTCCACCTATGAGCGAAATCATACGGTATTTGTCTTTCTCTGACTTATTTCACTTAGCACGATATACTCTAGCTCCTTCCATGCTGTTGCAAATGGCAAAATTTCATTCTTTTTGATAGCTGAGTAATATTCCATTGTATGTACATATCACATGTATTTTTTAAAGATTTTAGTTATTTGAGAGAGAGTGCAAGTGGGGGGGAGAAGCAGAGGGCGAGGGACAAGCAAACTCTGTGCTGAGTGCAGAGCTCAGCTCGGGGCTCCATCTCACAACCCTGAGATCGTGACTTGAGCTGAAACCAAGAGTTGGATGCCTCACCAACTGAGCCACTCACATGCCCCGTACCACATCTTCTTTATCGATTCATCAGTCAATGGACATTTGGGCTCTTCCCATAGTTGGCTATACATTACCTTTATAACAAGAGACTCAGAGCTAGGGCTCCGGCCTCTTCTGTGTGGTCTTTTTTTGGGGGGTCATCAGCAAGATGGCTGAGCAGTTCCAGATATCACATACAGATCCGACAATGTCCAGAGGAAGAAAAAGTGACATCTCCTTCCTGTGACTCTTGTTAGGAGCAAAAAAAAAAATCTTTCCTGGAAGTCCCCACAGTAGACTTGCCATCATTGACCAGAAAAGGGCTACATGCTCATTTATTTTATTGTTGTTGAAACTGCTGAATCTATTTTTTTTTAAAGATTTATTTATTTATTTGAGAGAGCGAGAATGAGAGAGAGAGAGAGAGTACATGAGAGGGGGGAGGGTTAGAGGGAGAAGCAGGCTCCTCGCTGAGCAGGGAGCCCGATGCGGGACTCGATCCAGGGACTCCAGGAT
>NW_025410439.1:0-7558 GCF_002201575.2 Neomonachus schauinslandi
GGCGCACCCTGTCAGACTACAACATCCAGAAGGAGTCCACTCTGCACTTGGTCCTGCGCTTGAGGGGAGGTGTCTAAGTTTCCCCTTTTAAGCTGTTGACAAAATTCATTGCACTTTTCTTTCAATAAAGTTGTTGCATTCCCAAATAGTGTGAGTTTTTGCGGGGAGAAGGGGTTCTTTTTAGTTTGGTTGGGGTGTGAGGGGTTGGGGTTTTCAGTCTATCAAGTGATTCTAGTAACCAGGACGTAAGTAATGTCCATAAAAAAAGTTCGGAGGTTGCAGTTAGAATTCTCCGTATATAGCTTATATGTAGCTGTACTTGTAAGCTACTGATTTTAAAAATCCTGAATTTGAGGTTGGTTTGTGAGGTAACAAAATGGGAGAGTTTTGGGTTGCCAGCAGGAAGGAGATAACTAAAAAGAGGGTGAGGGCGGTGGAATCTTCAGAAGAACCGGGTTTAATGGGTCTATTTAAACTTACATTGAGCTGCGCAGGAAGCAGTTTTACCAGATATTTTAAAAATGGCAAGTAATCTGTATTAAGTGTGTCTGGCATTATGCTCAAAAGTTATAACAATTGGTAGAAGAGGCCACTGTCTTTGTCTTCACTTGGGAAAGTTTATAGTAGCTTTTACCCCATCAGATGCTGCTGGTGAGGAGTTCTTTGTCATAATTACAAGCAAAGGTGGAAGTCTAAGGAAGCTGGTATAATGTTAAGGAATCGGCACTGGATGGTAGGTACCCCACACATCAAAACCATTAAGGGACCTAGGAGGGGACTGTTCACAAAGCACCACTGCCTTCCACTTGCCCAGTTTTAGGGTATCCATGTGCAACCTTAGGTGTACAGGAAATTTTTGTGTTGTCTATAAACTAGCTTAAGACTACGTCCTTAGCTTTAGGGATCAAACTAAAAAATGCCATTTGAGAAATCTGTAAATCTTAGGGAAACTTGCAGTTTTTCACTTTGTTGATAGAAGTGTACAAACTGTACAGTGCACTCAATTTCCATGACTCCTATATGTAAGGTTACATAGGTTAAGAAACAACCTCAAGGGGGCCCCTGGGTGGCTCAGTCGTTAAGCGTCTGCCTTCTGCTCAGGTTGTGATCCCAGGGTCCTGGGATGGAGCCCCACACTGGGTGTAGAGATTACTCAAAAATAAAATCTTGGGGCGCCTGGGTGGCTCAGTTGGTTAAGCTCCTGCATTTGGCTCAGGTCATGATGTCAGGGTCCTGGGATCGAGCCCTGCATTGGGCTCCCTGCTCCACGGGAAGCCTCCTCCCTCCCCCACTCCCCCTGCTTGTGTTCCCTGTCTCGCTGTGTCTCTGTCAAGTCTTAACCTCAGGAACTCGACTAGCACTTCTGGTCACCATGTTAGGTGACCTGCAAAAAATATGCTCATTCCAAACTGGTTCTAGCGTTGGGAAAAAACCTTAGTAGCATCCTGAAAATGATCACTCTGAAGGACAGGCATCACATGGTTCCTAAATCAGTGATGATGAGTGCTTTTTTAGTCTTCCAGGGGTGCCTGGCTGGCTCTGGAGTGTGCAACTCTTGACGTCAGGTTTGTTAGTTTGAGCCCCAAGTTGTGTGTAGGGATTACTTAAAAAATCTTTAGTTTTCCAAGTACAAGAGGTTGAGTGGCTTACAGTTTTTGAGAACGTGGGGCTGGGTCATATTGTTACAGCTGAATTTCTTAGGGTGGAGACCCTGAGTACCTTGTGCAGAGCTAGAGGGATCTTGGCGTTGGAGCATAAGCGCATTGGAGCACCGTCTGATAAAATTGTTACCCGGGTGGGGATGCTCATTTGGGAACTCACTGAAGAACACTTGGTTCTTTGAAGTAAAGTGCTGCCTGTCAAGTTCAATGAAAGGAATTGCTAATTACAAGTGTAAATACCAGAAGGGTTCTGAAAAACAACTACAAACACGTTAAAATCAATGATGTAGAGTTCATACAAGCTTACTCCCCGGAAGAAACGAGTTTGAATAGATTTGGTGCTTATTTCAATTACGACGTATATATACATCGTGTGTGTGTGTGTGTGTGTGTATCAAAGTCAAAGATAGTCCACCCAAGTTCATAATTTCCCGGTGTTAGCTTTTTCCCCAGTGATAACTACATTTAAGTTTTGGTACTTTTTTGGACTTTTACCTTCTATTCTCTAATAAATACACCACAGTTATGTACGTACATAATGTATACACATATGTACATAGGACCATTCACAATATAGAGTTTCTCAGCCTTTTTTAAGCAGAGTAATTATGGACACCTTTTCATGTCACCATATCTAGATCTACCTCATTCTTTTTAATACTCTTGCTATCCCATTGTATGGATGCCCTATGATTTAACCTGTGCACCAACATTTGTTTCCAGGTTTCTGCTGTTATACTGCTCTGCACAGTACATCCTTACACACAGCCCTTTTGTATACTAATATTTTGAAAGTATGGCATAAATACGAGATTTCTATGTAATAAGGTTCTCAGGGATAATTAAAAATAATCCGCCTTAGAACTTAAAATTACTTGTCCCATGATATTTTTCTATTTTTAATTTTTTGAGTAACACCACGTGTTTTGGATACATAAAAAGTTTAAAATAGAGGCGCCTGGGTGGCTCAGTCGGTTAAGCGTCCAACTCATGATTTCAGCTGAGGTCATGATCTCAGGGTTGTGGGATCGAGCCCCATGTCAGGCTCCCCGCCCAGTGGGGAGTCTGCTTGAGTTTCTCTCCCTCTTTTCCTCCCCCTGCTTGCACTCTCTCGAATGATTAAATCTTTAGGGGCACCTGGGTGGCCCAGTCGGTTAAGCGTCTGCCTTCAGCTCAGGTCATGATCCCGGGGTCCTGGGCTCCAGCTCAGCATCGGGTTTCCTGCTCAGCGGAGAGTCTGTTTCTCCCTCTCCCTCAGTCCCTCCCCCCATTTGTGTGCGTGCGCTCACTCTCAGGTAAATAAATAAAAATCTTTTTTTTTTAAAGATTTTATTTATTTGACAGGGAGAGAGCACAAGCAGGGGGAGCAGCAGGGAGAGGGAGAAGCAGGCTCCCCGCTGAGCTGGGAGCCCGATGTGGGGCTTGATTTCAGGATCCTGGGATCATGACCTGAGCTGAAGGCAGCCACTTAACCTACTGAGCCACCCAGGCACCCATAAATGAAAATCTTTGACAGTTTAAAATAGTATGTAATGTCCTTCATGCTGTCTTCCATCCACCCAGTTCTCTAGCCCCATCCCCGCCCCAACGTACTTTCAGAGTTTACGCATATGAAAGCAACCACTAATTAGTATCTTTTACAAAAGGTAGCATACTGTTTGCAGCCTGTCCTGTATCTTGCTTCTTCACTTTACATCTTTTATAATTTTGACAAGAGTTCTAATATCTTCTCATTTTGCATAAAGGAAAAATACCTCATGTCATTTTCTCAAGAATAAAACCACCAAGCCAACAGAATTCCTCCTGAAACATTTACAGGCCCCTCCAACAAATACAGGAACCACAGTGATACAGTGATGAATAAGTGTTTCTGCTATTAAGGGGTCTTCAGTAGATTGAAAGAACAGATACTAGACTTAGTTTCACGGAGTGACTGTGAAGTTTGGTTTCACACATGAATTAATGCTATGAGAGGATTCACTTAGATGAGTCTTGAAAAAACCAGAAAAGCATGTAGCTTGCATTTATTTAAAACAGTTTTCCTTTTTATGTTTTGTCTGAAAGCACAACAAAATCCTCGCCAAGTTATAAATATGGCCCTCACAGAGGTATATATTCTAACAGCTTGGCAAGCGCCTTTTAATAAAGGATTTGTCACGTCAGTGTGTAGTGCTCATTTCTGCCGGAAGAGGGAGCTCCTAGGACAGGTTTTGGTTTAGTCCTGAGGCCCGCAGCGCCCCCAGGCGGTTGTGGTTGACAAAGCAATTTATGCTTTTACCTTAACTCCTTACAGAGACTTTTTACTGTCCCACTCCCTCTGGCCCCAATGCCTTTTACTTTCTCCTTTTCCTTTCAGTCCTGCAGCCGCATCCTGTTGGAATTACTCCACAACATCTAATATAGCTGTTATTCAGCGTAGACACTCTATTACTGTATCTCATCAGATCTAACTCCTCAAAATGCTGTCTTCCCTGTTTCCCTTACCTCCTGGCCACTTTCTCCATATGCTTCCTTCCATTTTCCACCTTTTTCTACTCAAGCTGCTTCCTCTTTTTAAAATACCACCACTCCCACCTTAACAAATCAAATCCTACCCAACGTCAAGACCTAACTCAAAGGTTGCACTAACTAAAGTTCCTTGACTGTCCTGATTGGACATTATCTGAATTCCTGAAATCTCCTAGCTCTTCCTAATTTTTTTAAAAAGATTTTATTTATTTATTTGTCAGAGAGAGAGCACAAGCAGGGGGAGTAGCAGGCAGAGGGAGAAGCAGGCTCTCCAGCTGAGCAAGGAGCCCCCAAGACTCGATCCCAGCACCCTGGGATCATGACCTGAGCTGAAGGCAAACGCTTAACAACTGAGCCACCCAGGCGCCCCGACTCTTCCTAATTTATTTTTATTTTTATTATTTTTTAAAAAGATTTTATTTATTTGACAGAGAGAGAGACAGCCAGAGAGGGAACACAGGCAGGGGAGTGGGAGAGGGAGAAGCAGGCTTCCCGCAGAGCAGGGGGCCCGATGCGGGGCTCGATCCTAGGACCCTGGGATCATGACCTGAGGCACCCAGGCGCCCCTACTCTTCCTAATTTTGTATTAGAGTTCTTTATTCAAATGAGAGAGCTCTGTTCCTTTATTTGATAATAAATAACTACACACAGCAGCAGAGATGATCAGATTGAATGGGAGAAGTTTGGGATCCTACTTATGATCCTACTTATGGTTAGGAGAGGCTTTCTGGGAGGGGACTCTTTAAGTGGGGCCTGAAAGATGAATCGAGGCAGCTTTGCGAAATGTGGGGCAGCATACGGTAGTGCAGGAACCCTGGCAGTGGCAGGGTTTGGTGTATTTGAGGCACAGAGAGGAGACCAGCATGTCTGGAGTGCAATAAGCAAGTGCAGATAGAGAGGGGGCCGGGTAGGGGGTGGGGGATGGATATCAACAGATACTAAATGCTTGGTCTGGAGGGGGGCCCGGGCGTCAGCATTTAAAAAAAACTCTCCTAGTGGATCTTAAGTGCAGCCAGGGTTGGGAACCACTGTTTGAAAGTATTGCTATCCTACTGGGTATTTACCCCAAAGATACAAATGTAGGGATTCGAAGGGGTATGTGCACCCCGATGTTTATAGCAGCAATGTCCACAATAGCCAAACTGTGGAAAGAGCCAAGATGTCCATCGACAGATGAATGGATAAAGAAGATGTGGTATATATATACAATGGAATATTATGCAGCCATCAAAAGGAATGAGATCTTGCCATTTGCAACGACGTGGATGGAACTGGAGGGTGTTATGCTGAGCGAAATAAGTCATCAGAGAAAGACATGTATCATATGACCTCACTGATATGAGGAATTCTTAATCTCAGGAAACAAACTGAGGGTTGCTGGCATGGTGGGGGATGGGAGGGATGGGGTGGCTGGGTGATAGACATTGGGGAGGGTATGTGCTATGGTGAGCACTGTGAATTGTGCAAGACTGTTGAATCACAGATCTGTACCTCTGAAACAAATAATATATGTTAAGAAAACAAAAAAAGAAGAAGATAGCAGGAGGGGAAGAATGAAGGGGGGGAAATCGGAGGGGGAGACGAAACATGAGAGATGATGGACTCTGAAAAACAAACTAAGGGTTCTAGCGGGGAGGGGGGTGGGGGGATGGGTTAGCCTGGTGATGGGTATTAAAGAGGGCACGTTCTGCATGGAGCACTGAGTGTTATGCACAAACAATGAATCATGGAACACTACATCAAAAACTAATGATGTAATGTATGGTGATTAACAATACAAAAAGTAAAAAAAAAAAAAAGTATTGCTATCATTCCACTGGTGAAATACTTTTTAATTAAACTGTTGTTACCAAAGAATTGTATTGAGGAAGTTCAAGTATAGTTTGAAAATAATAAGTGACTACCACTTATTAATAAGTTACTATTGGGGATCCTATTTTTAGCAAATGTAGGTATCCACTTAATTAAAACTTTATTGAGCCCCTACTGTATCAGAATGTTTCCAGTAATAGAAAACCAGTGGGCCTAAACCATAGGGAAATACATTATCTTTATTATTTATTTGGTTAGTTTCACATTTTTATTTAAATTCTAGTTAGTTAACATATAAGGTAATATTGGTTTCAGGGTAGAATTCAGTGATTCGTCACTTACATACAACACCCAGTGCTCATCATAACATGTGCCCTCCTTAATGCCCATCACCCATCTAGCCCATCCATCCCCCACCCACCTCCCTCCATCAACCCTCAGTTTGTTCTCTGTCATTAAGAGTCTCCTATGTTGGGGCGCCTGGGTGGCTTAGTCGTTAAGCGTCTGCCTTCGGCTCAGGTCATGATTCCAGGGTCCTGGGATCGAGCCCCACATCAGGCTCCCTGCTCGTGGGAAGCCTGCTTCTCCCTCTTCCACTCCCCCTGCTTGTGTTCCCTCTCTCACTGTGTCTTTCTCTGTCAAAGAAATAAATAAAATCTTTTAAAAAAGTCTCTTATGGTTTGCCTCCCTCCTTCTCTCTTTTTGTTTCCTTCCCATATGCTTATCTGTTTTGTTTCTTAAATTCCACCTATGAGCGAAATCATACGGTATTTGTCTTTCTCTGACTTATTTCACTTAGCACGATATACTCTAGCTCCTTCCATGCTGTTGCAAATGGCAAAATTTCATTCTTTTTGATAGCTGAGTAATATTCCATTGTATGTACATATCACATGTATTTTTTAAAGATTTTAGTTATTTGAGAGAGAGTGCAAGTGGGGGGGAGAAGCAGAGGGCGAGGGACAAGCAAACTCTGTGCTGAGTGCAGAGCTCAGCTCGGGGCTCCATCTCACAACCCTGAGATCGTGACTTGAGCTGAAACCAAGAGTTGGATGCCTCACCAACTGAGCCACTCACATGCCCCGTACCACATCTTCTTTATCGATTCATCAGTCAATGGACATTTGGGCTCTTCCCATAGTTGGCTATACATTACCTTTATAACAAGAGACTCAGAGCTAGGGCTCCGGCCTCTTCTGTGTGGTCTTTTTTTGGGGGGTCATCAGCAAGATGGCTGAGCAGTTCCAGATATCACATACAGATCCGACAATGTCCAGAGGAAGAAAAAGTGACATCTCCTTCCTGTGACTCTTGTTAGGAGCAAAAAAAAAAATCTTTCCTGGAAGTCCCCACAGTAGACTTGCCATCATTGACCAGAAAAGGGCTACATGCTCATTTATTTTATTGTTGTTGAAACTGCTGAATCTATTTTTTTTTAAAGATTTATTTATTTATTTGAGAGAGCGAGAATGAGAGAGAGAGAGAGAGTACATGAGAGGGGGGAGGGTTAGAGGGAGAAGCAGGCTCCTCGCTGAGCAGGGAGCCCGATGCGGGACTCGATCCAGGGACTCCAGGAT
>NW_025410440.1:0-3030 GCF_002201575.2 Neomonachus schauinslandi
AGCCCCGCCCAGACCCCGTCACAGCCCCGCCCCCTGCAACAGCCCCTTCACTCCCAGCTCCGCCCAGTCCCGCCCAGACCCACTCCCCCTCTCAGCCCCGCCCAGACCCCTTCACAGCCCCGCCCACACCGCTCTCAGCCCCGCCCACACCCTTCACAGCCCATTCTCCCCTTCACAGCTCCGCCCTCAACCCGCCCCTTTTACTGGCCCTTCCCTTCACAGCCCCTCCCCTCACCACAGATCCCTCCAAAGCACTTGGGTATCATACCCCAATCGTGGGACAGAGCTCCCTCCTCCTAGTACCCTCTCCGCCCTCACAACCTCGTCTGGCTCTCCTAGAACGCCCCCTTCCCCAGGCCCCGCCCTCCTACCGCTCTAGCCTCCGCTCCTCTCGTTGGTTCGCGTCAGGCCAACGCTGGGCTGAAGCTGGAGACCCGGCAGCAGCCTGCAAGCGAGCGAGCGATCGGCGGGCGGCGGAGTGGGCGACTGCGGCCTACAGCTCGCCGCTGCGTCGGGGTCTCGCAGCTCAGACGCCGCTGAGGGCCTGCGCTGTAGCTCCTTCCAGGCCAGGTTCCGAAGACGGCGCCTCCCCGAGCGCAGGAACCAGGTCGAGTGGGCCTGCGCGCGACTCTCCCCGAGGCCCGGCACCCCCACTTGGATTCCAGGGCCCCAGAACTCACGCCCACCCAGGTCAGGTTCGCTTTCTCCTGTCTTTTCCCGGCCTAACTAGATTCTTCTTCCCCACAGTTGCGTCTAGTGGTCCCAGGGCTCCGGAAAGTTTCGATGAGCCTATCCCAACACTTAGAAATGGGGTTCTGCAACCTGGGAGTCCAGGAGAGTCGCCTTTAGGGCTCCTGGTCGCCGGCTTCTGCGTTTTCTTCCTCTCCAACGTTTTGGATCCCCTTCCAGTTTCACATTCACTACCACCCGAGGTGCCATGGCCCCCAAGCCTTGGAGTGAGTGGAGCACGACCCTGTCCCACCTGGCACTGGGAGTGGTGTCTCTGCATGCAGCCGTGCGCACTGCCCAGGTGAGTACACTGGGGTGGGGCAGGGATGTGTCCCACTTCCAAACTGCAAGGACCTCCATGAGGTCCAGTTACCCGGATCACAGAGAGGGTGGTGGGAGGTTGAATCTGAGGGCCAGGGTTGCATGAGACCCCCAGACCTTTCCCTGCTTAAAGGAAGGTCCTGGCCTCTTTTTTCCCACACCTCCTCCTATCTTTGTGCTGACAGGCAAGTCGAGGGGCCGCTGCTGGCTTCCTGCTCCAGGCCATGGCCTCTGCCACCATGCTGGCCCCAGGGCTGGGCACAGATGAAGACTGTCTTGCTGGAGCCTGGGTGGCCACTGTCATTGGCCTGCCCCTTCTGGCCTTCGATTTCCACTGGGTGAATGGGGACCGCTCCTCTGCCAACCTGCTCCTGGGAGGAGGGATGGTGCTAGCAGTGGCTGGTGACCACCTTGGTGCTGAGGGCCGCTCTGTGGCTAGTCAGGCAGTGGTGCTGGTGGTTGCAGTAACCATCCTCATTGTGGCCGTTTTCACAGCCAACACTTACGGAATGTGGGGGGGTGCAATGTTGGGTGCTGCAGGCCTCCTGAGCCGGCTAGAGGAAGAGAGACTGCTGCTGCTACCAAAGGAGGACGTCTGTCGCTGGGCCCTGGCTGCAGGCAGTTGGGCCTACCACCAAGCCCTGCACACACAGCGCCTGCAGTGGGAGTGATGTTTGGAGACAGCAAGGTGGGGCTTCTGCCCTGGCTACACGTCCCACTCCCACAGGCCTGCTCCTGTGGGCCTCTTCCCCTAGGATGGACTCCCTTGCCTCCCAAAGAGAGCTTGCTGCAGGGTGATGGATGCCTTGGTCAGGATGCTCAGGTCCCTGAGTCTGGGCACTGTCCCTCTGGCTGAGTGTGGGCACTCGCCTAGACCAGAATGAAGGAGATGGGGCCCCAGGCACATGTTGGGGCCTGATGCTGGTCGGGCTGTGGTTTTGGGTCCAGAGAGAGGCTTGGTCTCCAATAAACCTTAGGGATACAGCAGGAGTATGGAATCTGCCCATTCTTGAAAAGGATCGAGGGGTCCTCCACTGAGCTTTCTAAAGCTCCAGCGCAGCAACTGGTTTCCTTGTGCAAAAAAAAGGGATGTCCTGAAACTAGCCCTGGGGCCTCACTCAGCCTGACCTCCTAATGGCACCCTTGTCAGGAGGGCCCCTAGACTGAGAAGACCTAGTCCTGGACTCTGTGACATGGTCGAGCTCTGAATATCCTTGTACAGCCTGGCAGGTGGCCCTCCAGGACAGTGACCTTCACCGGCTGCCGGTTGGGGTGGAGACAGGAGGACTGTACTATACCTGTATTACAGCTGTCCTCAGAAATTAATATTCCCTCTCAGAGCTGACTTGACATGTACTCATTTGCCCTCAGGCCTATGCAAGGCAAGTCCTGATTTTCCAAGACCCTCACTTTCCACAGTGGACCCCTCTTCAGTTTCCAACCCCGGGATTAGGCAGGACGGTGGTTTAAATTCGGGGTCCGGAGCCCTTTCTCGGGAAGTAGCTATGCTTGGGTGCTGTGGAAGCACACCTGGTCCCACGCAAGAGGACAGGAGTGGCCGGCAGGGTTTCTCTCCTGGCGTGCACGCAAACCTGTGTTGGAGGACAAAGGCGCAAGCACACCCGACGTGGGGGCGCCCAGGAATGCCCACCATCCGAGGGGCCTTCAGCTTGTGGGCCGCACCCTTGACGGACCGGAAGCGGCGCGCACGCCCCCAAACCCAGGATTTCCCCGCCCCGGGCGCGCGCCCCTCCGCAGGTTGCCCTGGGCCCCGCCCCCTTCCTGCCCACTTCCTGCAGGGGCGGGCCCTTGGGCGTCCTTGCGCGCCCATTGGGTCTGACGGACGTACCGTCTAGTCCTGAGCGGTGCTCCCATTGGTCCCACACGATCACGTGACTGGGAGACCGAGGGGGCGGTGGCGGCGGCAGGGGGAGCGCGCAGCGAAAACAAAGATGGCGGCCGCGCCGGGGTCGGTGGCCG
>NW_025410440.1:3430-7544 GCF_002201575.2 Neomonachus schauinslandi
AGCTCCGGGGCCCAGTAGTCGGGACTCCTGGCGTCTGTTCGGAAGCTTTTCATTCTCCTCCTCTCAGGACTTTATTTCCTACTCATAATCAGTTTCTTGTTCTGACTTCCCTTGTTTCTCGAATCAGATCTTTCCGCTTCTTTATTTTTCAGCCTTCCCCGCTGCCCGACCTCAACACTCTCCAGCCCACCCTTTCAAGTTGACCCCCAAGAAAGCTGGTGACAGATGCCCCCCCCACACACTCCTCAGAGTCGGCTCCCCTCATTCTTGAGCTCCCTGGACTCAGGGAGACCCTGGTGTTTCCTATTCACGCAAGCCCTTATTCTCTATTTTTTTAGCAGCCACACCCCCGAAAGCTGTCTTCAAGCTTCTCTTGTATATCTTCTATGTCCCAATTGAAAGAATTCTCTTTCCGTTTTATTTTGGAAGAACACTGAAAGGACGGGATCGTGTCTTTTCCCTCCTCTCTCCCTTCCCCTCATTCCCGGTCTGGACGAACCAGCTGCATGAAGCCCCAGTCTGGCTCCCTTCTCTCTTCCCAGCCTGGCCGCATGCTGTGCTTTCTAGACACGCTATGCCCTAAGTTAGACTCCCACCCCATCCCACCTTACCCACACCAGGCCTGGCTTCTTAGGCTACCAGCACTCCAGCCTCCTTTTTCCATGTGAGGATCCTGAGTGGTGGCTGGACTCAGTCCTTAGCCAGCCACGGCCATCAGAGAGGGTCCTTGGCCCAGGTGGATCTTCCATGTGCATCACATAGCAGCAGGGGCCACACTCTGGCCCAGGTCAGTTTGCAGTGTGCTGCCTTCTTTGTTCACCTGTCTCTCTCCACCTCAGTACCTCCTCCCCACTCTGACTTTGATACCCCTTCTTCCAAGAAGCCCTTTGAGGAATGGAACGGGTTCTCTGTCATCTTTCTTTGCACTTACAGGAGATGGTCATAGCTGATGGGGCCTTGTTTTTCTGCTATTACTCAAATTGGGGGCCATGGGTGAGAGGGCCATTTTTGTAGTAAGCAGCACGAGGCTAATCTGGGTTGCCATTTCCCCAGCCTCTAGATCTCCAAGTCCTTTCCTGCTTTGGCATGAGGTAGCTTAGGAGGACCCTGGTGTGCAGAGAGGAAAGAGAAGGCATTGGCAGGGAAGTGGGTTGAGTTCTTTGGGTGGAGGGTACTGCCTCTCAGCCTACCCTGGCGAGAGGCCCTAGCTCAGGAATACCATAGGTCTTCTGACCCAATTGGGGGAGTGCTTCCCATAGCCCCTCAGCCTTGGGGGTACCCCTTAGAGTTGGGCCCTTTCCAGCCCCTTTTTCCCTTGCCCATGATCTTTTGATCCTCTCAGGTGGAGGAATTCTTCCGTCCTTGGGTCTTAAATGAGAGTCCTAAAGAGCCAAGCCACCAATGGGTGGGGGGGAGGTTCCCAGGGGAATTTGGGGGTCTCTCGTCCTGTGAGTGGGCTAGACCTGGACCTGGCATGATGACATAACAGGCCACATGGTGCTGCCTCCTGGTCCACTCAGTGCAGACCCAAAGCTCTGCCTCTGGCCAGAACCACTGTGCTGGGGCCTGTGAGCCTGGCTGGTTCAAACCGGCCCACACTGCACTGGGAGCTGAGCTCTGTCCTAGGCGGGCTGGAGGCAGGCAGCTAAGCAGCTGTGACAGAGACAGTGAAGGAGCTGAGACAGCCCTGACCTGTGGCCCTCCCCATTGCCTAATGCGCTGTGCGTAGCAGCTTCCCTGGAAACAGTCCTGCTAAGCAAGGAGAGCCCATGATGCTAAGCTGTAGGCTCTGGTACTGGCCTCCCTGCTCCACCTCCATTCTTCCCAAAGTGACAGCCGGGCCTTGATAGGGAGTTGTTTCCCTCTCATCTCTGGGATGAGAGAAAGCTCTAGAACATGTGATCAGTAGCAGAGCTCTGGACTCTGGAAAGTTTGACTAGAGTCCTTCCAGGGGTTAACACTTGCTTTGGCTGCTGGAAGCCGTGCCGTGGGTGGGGGCACACCTTGCTTGGATGCATAGCCGTGCCCAGGAGGGCCCGAGGGATGAGCCGGAGAAAGGAGGGACGGTTTCTGGGTGGCTCCCTACTGCATACCACCCTGGATGGGGACATTGAGGGTAGTGGTTGGGATGGGCCTGGAGCCCTTCCTGTGCCATTGCCTGGTCCCATCTGAGCTGGGTTTACTCCCAGGAGGATTTGGTAATGAATGGCCTAGGCCCTACAGACGCTGTCTCGAAACAGGCAGGCACACAGCTTTCTGTGTGTCCCTGGTTGGGGCCCACTACTGGCCATCACCTCTTGGCCTGGGCTCAGCCCCTCCATTTTTGAGGGCCTTCTTTGGTGAGCTGTGTTGACTGGCCGTTTCTGGTGGGCTGCTCTCAGGCCTGTGATGTGTTCCGTTCTCTGTTTCTACCAGCAGCATTTGTCCTGACCCCACCAGGACATACGGCTTGTGTCTGGGGATTGTCTCAGATGGTGCCCAGCTCTGGGGTGAGGAGAATAGCCAGGGGCCATGGTGAGCCCTGTGCGCTGTGCCTGGCTGAGGCTGTGGGGGACAGCTCCATGGGCCCCTGGAGTTGGCTGAGTGCATGGTGACTTGAGAGCTTGCCCTTTGGCCACGAGACCCCACCTCCATGCCACCAGGGGAGCGGTGGTGGCGGGCAGAGCTCGCTTGCACAGACTTACCCACCTGTTTCTGAGTCTGAGCCCCTGGCCCCACATAGCTGGCTCTCCCACACATCTAGCTCGTCAAGCCACACACACCTGGGCTGGGACTTGCTTTCGTGTAAGAGCAAGGCAGTCATGCAAATGGTTTTCACCCCGGCCTACTTTAAGTTAGGTCAGGTCAGGGACGGAGTGGGTACAGCAGGTGCTAGCTTTGATGTTCTTTGTGCGGGTGTTGGGTGTGGCCTTGGTGACCGGCCCTGCAGGGTATGGGGCCACTTTCCAGAGTCCCAGGCAGCCACTGGGGCAGGCAGGTGGGGGCAGGAGGGCTGGAGTTGGAGCAGGGATACTCGTGCAGGGTGGGCAACAGGGCATCTGCCGTAGATGCAGAACTGTCGCACCAGGGCAGTGTGACCTGCCCCCCACTCCCCCCCGCCCTGTGTGTCTGAGTGCCTTTTCTGGAGGAAATAGCCTTGGTGGTGCCTGGAACATTGAAACTGCAGCCCGATCTTCCCGGGCTCTCCCCCAGCCTTTCACACAAGGCCCAATGTGTTGTCCGCGTGATACACCTGGTAGGACCCCGCTGACGTCAGCTGAGGCCCCGAGCTGTGGACCGGCGTCTGGAGGGAGGGCGACCTCGCTCCGCCACCCCTCACCACACTCAGCCAGAAGAGTGCCTGTGACCCCCACCCCCCTGTCAGGAAGGAGTAGTCGGGGGTGTCACAGGATGCGGCCCCTGAGTGGCTTTGTGGCCTGCCAGCAGCACACCCCCTCCTCCCAGGGTGCCCTCTCCCTACTGCTCCTTTTTTTCTAGGGCCCCACAGAGGCAGTGGCCCCATGCTGTGGCCATCCTCTCTCCCTGCGACAGGACGCTTGTCTTCACTTGACTGGGGCACTTGCCAGTTTCTGCCCTGTGGGAGGGCTGGGTATGTCTTGCTGTGCCTCTCACCCCTGAGGTCTCCTGTCTCCACCAGGACTCGGCTCAGGCCCAGGAAACTGGTTACGTGATTGGCAGTCATGTTGGTAAAAGGCCTAGGAAGCAGGGGTGGGCCCATCTTTGCCCAGGCCCCAGCCAGTGTGGTCGCAGGCCTTGGGGAGCCCCCAGTGGTTGTCAGCATGCCTGGTGCTGCAGGCTCTGTTCAAAGTGATGTTTAGGGAATCCCCCATGAGGCTGCCCACCCAGCTGGCCTGGGATCCTCTTCCCTAGTTCCTGGCTCTTGCTTTGAGGTAAGAAAGGTGGCAGAATAGAGCTCCAAAACAAGAGCATAGAGAGGAGAAAGTTTCTGAATTCTGGCTACATGAGAAGCTGTATTTTTTTGTGGTGGTTACTTGTCATTTGAGTTGCCTTTCAATCCGGAGTATCTACATTCTGAACAAGAACCTGGCTATGAGAATGACTGGTTCCCCCCCCCGAGTCCTGACTCTTGAGGTGTGATATCAGGAGCTGTTGG
>NW_025410441.1:0-3030 GCF_002201575.2 Neomonachus schauinslandi
AGCCCCGCCCAGACCCCGTCACAGCCCCGCCCCCTGCAACAGCCCCTTCACTCCCAGCTCCGCCCAGTCCCGCCCAGACCCACTCCCCCTCTCAGCCCCGCCCAGACCCCTTCACAGCCCCGCCCACACCGCTCTCAGCCCCGCCCACACCCTTCACAGCCCATTCTCCCCTTCACAGCTCCGCCCTCAACCCGCCCCTTTTACTGGCCCTTCCCTTCACAGCCCCTCCCCTCACCACAGATCCCTCCAAAGCACTTGGGTATCATACCCCAATCGTGGGACAGAGCTCCCTCCTCCTAGTACCCTCTCCGCCCTCACAACCTCGTCTGGCTCTCCTAGAACGCCCCCTTCCCCAGGCCCCGCCCTCCTACCGCTCTAGCCTCCGCTCCTCTCGTTGGTTCGCGTCAGGCCAACGCTGGGCTGAAGCTGGAGACCCGGCAGCAGCCTGCAAGCGAGCGAGCGATCGGCGGGCGGCGGAGTGGGCGACTGCGGCCTACAGCTCGCCGCTGCGTCGGGGTCTCGCAGCTCAGACGCCGCTGAGGGCCTGCGCTGTAGCTCCTTCCAGGCCAGGTTCCGAAGACGGCGCCTCCCCGAGCGCAGGAACCAGGTCGAGTGGGCCTGCGCGCGACTCTCCCCGAGGCCCGGCACCCCCACTTGGATTCCAGGGCCCCAGAACTCACGCCCACCCAGGTCAGGTTCGCTTTCTCCTGTCTTTTCCCGGCCTAACTAGATTCTTCTTCCCCACAGTTGCGTCTAGTGGTCCCAGGGCTCCGGAAAGTTTCGATGAGCCTATCCCAACACTTAGAAATGGGGTTCTGCAACCTGGGAGTCCAGGAGAGTCGCCTTTAGGGCTCCTGGTCGCCGGCTTCTGCGTTTTCTTCCTCTCCAACGTTTTGGATCCCCTTCCAGTTTCACATTCACTACCACCCGAGGTGCCATGGCCCCCAAGCCTTGGAGTGAGTGGAGCACGACCCTGTCCCACCTGGCACTGGGAGTGGTGTCTCTGCATGCAGCCGTGCGCACTGCCCAGGTGAGTACACTGGGGTGGGGCAGGGATGTGTCCCACTTCCAAACTGCAAGGACCTCCATGAGGTCCAGTTACCCGGATCACAGAGAGGGTGGTGGGAGGTTGAATCTGAGGGCCAGGGTTGCATGAGACCCCCAGACCTTTCCCTGCTTAAAGGAAGGTCCTGGCCTCTTTTTTCCCACACCTCCTCCTATCTTTGTGCTGACAGGCAAGTCGAGGGGCCGCTGCTGGCTTCCTGCTCCAGGCCATGGCCTCTGCCACCATGCTGGCCCCAGGGCTGGGCACAGATGAAGACTGTCTTGCTGGAGCCTGGGTGGCCACTGTCATTGGCCTGCCCCTTCTGGCCTTCGATTTCCACTGGGTGAATGGGGACCGCTCCTCTGCCAACCTGCTCCTGGGAGGAGGGATGGTGCTAGCAGTGGCTGGTGACCACCTTGGTGCTGAGGGCCGCTCTGTGGCTAGTCAGGCAGTGGTGCTGGTGGTTGCAGTAACCATCCTCATTGTGGCCGTTTTCACAGCCAACACTTACGGAATGTGGGGGGGTGCAATGTTGGGTGCTGCAGGCCTCCTGAGCCGGCTAGAGGAAGAGAGACTGCTGCTGCTACCAAAGGAGGACGTCTGTCGCTGGGCCCTGGCTGCAGGCAGTTGGGCCTACCACCAAGCCCTGCACACACAGCGCCTGCAGTGGGAGTGATGTTTGGAGACAGCAAGGTGGGGCTTCTGCCCTGGCTACACGTCCCACTCCCACAGGCCTGCTCCTGTGGGCCTCTTCCCCTAGGATGGACTCCCTTGCCTCCCAAAGAGAGCTTGCTGCAGGGTGATGGATGCCTTGGTCAGGATGCTCAGGTCCCTGAGTCTGGGCACTGTCCCTCTGGCTGAGTGTGGGCACTCGCCTAGACCAGAATGAAGGAGATGGGGCCCCAGGCACATGTTGGGGCCTGATGCTGGTCGGGCTGTGGTTTTGGGTCCAGAGAGAGGCTTGGTCTCCAATAAACCTTAGGGATACAGCAGGAGTATGGAATCTGCCCATTCTTGAAAAGGATCGAGGGGTCCTCCACTGAGCTTTCTAAAGCTCCAGCGCAGCAACTGGTTTCCTTGTGCAAAAAAAAGGGATGTCCTGAAACTAGCCCTGGGGCCTCACTCAGCCTGACCTCCTAATGGCACCCTTGTCAGGAGGGCCCCTAGACTGAGAAGACCTAGTCCTGGACTCTGTGACATGGTCGAGCTCTGAATATCCTTGTACAGCCTGGCAGGTGGCCCTCCAGGACAGTGACCTTCACCGGCTGCCGGTTGGGGTGGAGACAGGAGGACTGTACTATACCTGTATTACAGCTGTCCTCAGAAATTAATATTCCCTCTCAGAGCTGACTTGACATGTACTCATTTGCCCTCAGGCCTATGCAAGGCAAGTCCTGATTTTCCAAGACCCTCACTTTCCACAGTGGACCCCTCTTCAGTTTCCAACCCCGGGATTAGGCAGGACGGTGGTTTAAATTCGGGGTCCGGAGCCCTTTCTCGGGAAGTAGCTATGCTTGGGTGCTGTGGAAGCACACCTGGTCCCACGCAAGAGGACAGGAGTGGCCGGCAGGGTTTCTCTCCTGGCGTGCACGCAAACCTGTGTTGGAGGACAAAGGCGCAAGCACACCCGACGTGGGGGCGCCCAGGAATGCCCACCATCCGAGGGGCCTTCAGCTTGTGGGCCGCACCCTTGACGGACCGGAAGCGGCGCGCACGCCCCCAAACCCAGGATTTCCCCGCCCCGGGCGCGCGCCCCTCCGCAGGTTGCCCTGGGCCCCGCCCCCTTCCTGCCCACTTCCTGCAGGGGCGGGCCCTTGGGCGTCCTTGCGCGCCCATTGGGTCTGACGGACGTACCGTCTAGTCCTGAGCGGTGCTCCCATTGGTCCCACACGATCACGTGACTGGGAGACCGAGGGGGCGGTGGCGGCGGCAGGGGGAGCGCGCAGCGAAAACAAAGATGGCGGCCGCGCCGGGGTCGGTGGCCG
>NW_025410441.1:3430-7542 GCF_002201575.2 Neomonachus schauinslandi
AGCTCCGGGGCCCAGTAGTCGGGACTCCTGGCGTCTGTTCGGAAGCTTTTCATTCTCCTCCTCTCAGGACTTTATTTCCTACTCATAATCAGTTTCTTGTTCTGACTTCCCTTGTTTCTCGAATCAGATCTTTCCGCTTCTTTATTTTTCAGCCTTCCCCGCTGCCCGACCTCAACACTCTCCAGCCCACCCTTTCAAGTTGACCCCCAAGAAAGCTGGTGACAGATGCCCCCCCACACACTCCTCAGAGTCGGCTCCCCTCATTCTTGAGCTCCCTGGACTCAGGGAGACCCTGGTGTTTCCTATTCACGCAAGCCCTTATTCTCTATTTTTTTAGCAGCCACACCCCCGAAAGCTGTCTTCAAGCTTCTCTTGTATATCTTCTATGTCCCAATTGAAAGAATTCTCTTTCCGTTTTATTTTGGAAGAACACTGAAAGGACGGGATCGTGTCTTTTCCCTCCTCTCTCCCTTCCCCTCATTCCCGGTCTGGACGAACCAGCTGCATGAAGCCCCAGTCTGGCTCCCTTCTCTCTTCCCAGCCTGGCCGCATGCTGTGCTTTCTAGACACGCTATGCCCTAAGTTAGACTCCCACCCCATCCCACCTTACCCACACCAGGCCTGGCTTCTTAGGCTACCAGCACTCCAGCCTCCTTTTTCCATGTGAGGATCCTGAGTGGTGGCTGGACTCAGTCCTTAGCCAGCCACGGCCATCAGAGAGGGTCCTTGGCCCAGGTGGATCTTCCATGTGCATCACATAGCAGCAGGGGCCACACTCTGGCCCAGGTCAGTTTGCAGTGTGCTGCCTTCTTTGTTCACCTGTCTCTCTCCACCTCAGTACCTCCTCCCCACTCTGACTTTGATACCCCTTCTTCCAAGAAGCCCTTTGAGGAATGGAACGGGTTCTCTGTCATCTTTCTTTGCACTTACAGGAGATGGTCATAGCTGATGGGGCCTTGTTTTTCTGCTATTACTCAAATTGGGGGCCATGGGTGAGAGGGCCATTTTTGTAGTAAGCAGCACGAGGCTAATCTGGGTTGCCATTTCCCCAGCCTCTAGATCTCCAAGTCCTTTCCTGCTTTGGCATGAGGTAGCTTAGGAGGACCCTGGTGTGCAGAGAGGAAAGAGAAGGCATTGGCAGGGAAGTGGGTTGAGTTCTTTGGGTGGAGGGTACTGCCTCTCAGCCTACCCTGGCGAGAGGCCCTAGCTCAGGAATACCATAGGTCTTCTGACCCAATTGGGGGAGTGCTTCCCATAGCCCCTCAGCCTTGGGGGTACCCCTTAGAGTTGGGCCCTTTCCAGCCCCTTTTTCCCTTGCCCATGATCTTTTGATCCTCTCAGGTGGAGGAATTCTTCCGTCCTTGGGTCTTAAATGAGAGTCCTAAAGAGCCAAGCCACCAATGGGTGGGGGGGAGGTTCCCAGGGGAATTTGGGGGTCTCTCGTCCTGTGAGTGGGCTAGACCTGGACCTGGCATGATGACATAACAGGCCACATGGTGCTGCCTCCTGGTCCACTCAGTGCAGACCCAAAGCTCTGCCTCTGGCCAGAACCACTGTGCTGGGGCCTGTGAGCCTGGCTGGTTCAAACCGGCCCACACTGCACTGGGAGCTGAGCTCTGTCCTAGGCGGGCTGGAGGCAGGCAGCTAAGCAGCTGTGACAGAGACAGTGAAGGAGCTGAGACAGCCCTGACCTGTGGCCCTCCCCATTGCCTAATGCGCTGTGCGTAGCAGCTTCCCTGGAAACAGTCCTGCTAAGCAAGGAGAGCCCATGATGCTAAGCTGTAGGCTCTGGTACTGGCCTCCCTGCTCCACCTCCATTCTTCCCAAAGTGACAGCCGGGCCTTGATAGGGAGTTGTTTCCCTCTCATCTCTGGGATGAGAGAAAGCTCTAGAACATGTGATCAGTAGCAGAGCTCTGGACTCTGGAAAGTTTGACTAGAGTCCTTCCAGGGGTTAACACTTGCTTTGGCTGCTGGAAGCCGTGCCGTGGGTGGGGGCACACCTTGCTTGGATGCATAGCCGTGCCCAGGAGGGCCCGAGGGATGAGCCGGAGAAAGGAGGGACGGTTTCTGGGTGGCTCCCTACTGCATACCACCCTGGATGGGGACATTGAGGGTAGTGGTTGGGATGGGCCTGGAGCCCTTCCTGTGCCATTGCCTGGTCCCATCTGAGCTGGGTTTACTCCCAGGAGGATTTGGTAATGAATGGCCTAGGCCCTACAGACGCTGTCTCGAAACAGGCAGGCACACAGCTTTCTGTGTGTCCCTGGTTGGGGCCCACTACTGGCCATCACCTCTTGGCCTGGGCTCAGCCCCTCCATTTTTGAGGGCCTTCTTTGGTGAGCTGTGTTGACTGGCCGTTTCTGGTGGGCTGCTCTCAGGCCTGTGATGTGTTCCGTTCTCTGTTTCTACCAGCAGCATTTGTCCTGACCCCACCAGGACATACGGCTTGTGTCTGGGGATTGTCTCAGATGGTGCCCAGCTCTGGGGTGAGGAGAATAGCCAGGGGCCATGGTGAGCCCTGTGCGCTGTGCCTGGCTGAGGCTGTGGGGGACAGCTCCATGGGCCCCTGGAGTTGGCTGAGTGCATGGTGACTTGAGAGCTTGCCCTTTGGCCACGAGACCCCACCTCCATGCCACCAGGGGAGCGGTGGTGGCGGGCAGAGCTCGCTTGCACAGACTTACCCACCTGTTTCTGAGTCTGAGCCCCTGGCCCCACATAGCTGGCTCTCCCACACATCTAGCTCGTCAAGCCACACACACCTGGGCTGGGACTTGCTTTCGTGTAAGAGCAAGGCAGTCATGCAAATGGTTTTCACCCCGGCCTACTTTAAGTTAGGTCAGGTCAGGGACGGAGTGGGTACAGCAGGTGCTAGCTTTGATGTTCTTTGTGCGGGTGTTGGGTGTGGCCTTGGTGACCGGCCCTGCAGGGTATGGGGCCACTTTCCAGAGTCCCAGGCAGCCACTGGGGCAGGCAGGTGGGGGCAGGAGGGCTGGAGTTGGAGCAGGGATACTCGTGCAGGGTGGGCAACAGGGCATCTGCCGTAGATGCAGAACTGTCGCACCAGGGCAGTGTGACCTGCCCCCCACTCCCCCCCGCCCTGTGTGTCTGAGTGCCTTTTCTGGAGGAAATAGCCTTGGTGGTGCCTGGAACATTGAAACTGCAGCCCGATCTTCCCGGGCTCTCCCCCAGCCTTTCACACAAGGCCCAATGTGTTGTCCGCGTGATACACCTGGTAGGACCCCGCTGACGTCAGCTGAGGCCCCGAGCTGTGGACCGGCGTCTGGAGGGAGGGCGACCTCGCTCCGCCACCCCTCACCACACTCAGCCAGAAGAGTGCCTGTGACCCCCACCCCCCTGTCAGGAAGGAGTAGTCGGGGGTGTCACAGGATGCGGCCCCTGAGTGGCTTTGTGGCCTGCCAGCAGCACACCCCCTCCTCCCAGGGTGCCCTCTCCCTACTGCTCCTTTTTTTCTAGGGCCCCACAGAGGCAGTGGCCCCATGCTGTGGCCATCCTCTCTCCCTGCGACAGGACGCTTGTCTTCACTTGACTGGGGCACTTGCCAGTTTCTGCCCTGTGGGAGGGCTGGGTATGTCTTGCTGTGCCTCTCACCCCTGAGGTCTCCTGTCTCCACCAGGACTCGGCTCAGGCCCAGGAAACTGGTTACGTGATTGGCAGTCATGTTGGTAAAAGGCCTAGGAAGCAGGGGTGGGCCCATCTTTGCCCAGGCCCCAGCCAGTGTGGTCGCAGGCCTTGGGGAGCCCCCAGTGGTTGTCAGCATGCCTGGTGCTGCAGGCTCTGTTCAAAGTGATGTTTAGGGAATCCCCCATGAGGCTGCCCACCCAGCTGGCCTGGGATCCTCTTCCCTAGTTCCTGGCTCTTGCTTTGAGGTAAGAAAGGTGGCAGAATAGAGCTCCAAAACAAGAGCATAGAGAGGAGAAAGTTTCTGAATTCTGGCTACATGAGAAGCTGTATTTTTTTGTGGTGGTTACTTGTCATTTGAGTTGCCTTTCAATCCGGAGTATCTACATTCTGAACAAGAACCTGGCTATGAGAATGACTGGTTCCCCCCCCGAGTCCTGACTCTTGAGGTGTGATATCAGGAGCTGTTGG
>NW_025410442.1:0-7540 GCF_002201575.2 Neomonachus schauinslandi
GTGTGTGTGTGTGTGTGTGTGTATGCATTTGTTTAGATACCAAGCAGTTGCCACAGAGATCACATGATCCACAAAGTCTAAAATATTTTCTATCTCACCTTTTACAGAAGAACTTTGTTATTTCTGGTATGGAATCATGAAGCAAATTATTAATAAATGGTGAGAAACTCAGCATTGATGGAGATTAAGGTACCTGGATGATGAGGAGACAAAAGATAAGAACTAAGAACTATTCTGTATTCATATTGTGTGTCTTGCTGAAAACCCAAGTGTTGCTTTATTATATTTTTTCTGGTTATGCTTCTGAGTGCAGTCTCTGCTTTGTATTGCCCATGCAGACAAGTTACCAAATTCCTTAAACTACCAAATTAATCTCTCTAAACGTCAGGTCATCCATTGGCAACTTGGGGAGAGATAATAATAGCATCTAAGCCAGACAGTTGTGAGAAGAATAAAAAATAAAAAGTAAAAAAGTAAAAGTAAAAATACACAGCGTAATTCTATTATGTCCTCAAGTAACTACTACCAGCATGTGGTCATCATTTTCATTTCTATTGTGATTGCTTTTATGGCTGCTATATAACAAATGTAGCTCACTGTAAAATGTTTAGAAAGCCAGAAAATGAAGTTGTAAATGAGATAACCCCATCCCTTTTCCAATTACTTAAAGGTAATTACTGCTAAAATTTTGCACATCGTCTTAGTCTATTTTTCTCTGTGCACATATTTATGAAGTTGGAAGCTTACGTGTGCACATGTGTATTGTTGTTTTTTTTTCTCATTTACTATTATATTATGGATATTATTCAAGAGCAGTAAATGTCCTTCAAAAAAGACTTGGATGATTACATGTTATTTTCTTAATTGTTTGATTCTTGGTTGACTTGGTCATTCATGGATCAGTGGTTTTTTCCAATTTTGACATGATAATGATACCACACGGAGTACATTTGTATATAAAATCATTGTCTATGGTTCTGATTATTGGCCTAGATTAGAAACCCTGAGGAAATTCTTGAAGAAAAAATGTATGAAACTTTAAGGGACTTCATACACATCTTCTAAATTGCTTTTCAGAAAAATTATGTTGGGGCGCCTGGGTGGCTCAGATGGTTAAGCGTCTGCCTTCAGCTCAGGTCATGATCCCAGGGTCCTGGGATCGAGCCCCACATCAGGCTCCTGGCTCAGCCGGGAGTCTGCTTCTCCCTCTCCCTCTGCCTCTCCCACTGCTCATGCTCTCTCTCTCTCTGTATCTCTGGGTCTCAAATGAATAAATAAAATCTTTTTTAAAAAAGTATGTTGATTTACAGTCAAAATCTACACCATTCCTCTCATTAGCACTGAGCCTTGGGATTGTTTTCACTTTTTTAATTTTGATGAGAAAAGTTGAACTTCTGTGTTATTTATAGATTTGTTTAGTTTTTGCTTATTTCTACTACTGGGAAAATTGAATAATTTTATTTTTTAATTTAATTTTTTTTAAGATTTTATTTATTTATTTGACAGAGAGAGACACAGTGAGAGCAGGATCACAAGCAGGGGGAAAGGGAGAGGGAGAAACAGGCTTCCCGTGGAGCAGGGAGCCCGATGCGGGGCTTGATCCCAGGACCCTGGGATCATGACCTGAGCCGAAGGCAGACGCTTAACGACTGAGCCACCCAGGTGCCCCCAAAATTGAATAATTTTATATGCTTATTCCTTATTGGCATTTTTGGCAAACTGAATCTTTGTGGCCTCTGGTTTTTGTGGGCAGAGGTAATGTTTTTCCTTAATTAGGTGGATGACCTCTTCACAAATCATTAGATGCTTTTAATTGTTTGTTGAATAACTACAAATACTATTCCAAGTTTACCATTTGCATTCAAAATTTTTAAGAGTTTTTTTGAGTTACAGGGGCACTTGGGTGGCTCAGTTGGAAGAGCATGTGACTCTTGATCTTGGGGTCATGAGTTCAAGCCCCATGTTGGGCATAGAGTGTACTTAAAAAAAAAAAAAAGAAAGAAACCTAAAGAAAAAGTTGTTTGAGTTACAAACGTATTGTATTCTTAATAATATATGCATTTATCTCAATACAAAGTAATACATTGTCAAGATGAATAATGTAGAATATATGAAAGACAAAGAAGAAATTTAAAACACTTATATTCACACCAGTAAGATTGTGACATTTAAAGGAATACAACTGCAATTTTTCTATGTACGGATATAATTTAATATTTTAAAATAAATGTCTTCATACTGAATATTCTATTTTGTAACATATACCATCCACTTAGCTAAATATATTGATTATTTCTCATGCCATTAATTGTTCGTCTATAACATAATTCTAAATCCCTGCAGAATTCCATAGCAGAGATAACACTATTTAACTAATTCTTATTTTTATTCTTTTTGTTTATTTGTTTGCTACTACATTGCCATATCTAAAGTTGAGAGGAGCATTCAAATACAATTTGCACTCAAACTCAAGCTAAAATTGTATATTGATTATCTTTGATGTATTTTGTGAAATCTATGAGTCACTTGCACTTATCGTGTTTATTTCATTTCACTTTTAACATAAATGAGCACTACAATTTTTTAAAATCTCTTTTTTTTTTTTTAAAGATTTTATTTATTTATTTGACAGATAGAGACACAGCGAGAGAGGGAACACAAGCAGGGGGAGTGGGAGAGGGAGAAGCAGGCCTCCAGCGGAGCAGGGAGCCCGATGCGGGGCTTGATCCCAGAATTCTGGGATCATGACCTGAGCCGAAGGCAGACGCTTAACGACTGAGCCACCCAGGCACCGCTCTCTTTTTTTTATAATTGAGTATAGTTGACACACAATATTACATTAGTTTCAGGTGTATAACTTAGTGATTTGACAGGTTTATACATTATGCTATATTCACCACAAGTATAGCTACCATCTGTCCCAATACATTGCTATTACAGTATCACTGACTGTATTCCTCATACTCTGCCTTTTTTCCCCATGTCTTACTCATTCCACAACTGGAAGCCTGTATCTCCCTCTCCCCTTTATCCATTTTGCCCAACATCCCATCCCCTCCCATCTGGCAACCATCAGTTTGTCTCTGATTTTATAGTTCTGATTCTGCTTTTTCTTTGTTTGTTCTTTTTTTTTAGGTATAGAACCTATTATGAGGGGAATCATATGGTATTTGTCTCTCTGTGTGTCTAAAAATCTTATTTTTAATTTCCATTTACTTCCTGGTAACTCTTACATTTTTTTTCCATGTTTAATAGCCATTTTGATTTCAAATGTATGATTATATCCATTGCCTACTTTTCTTTTTTTCCCCAGGCCTTAAAAAAAATTTTTTTTATTGTGGTAAGAACAGTTAAGATGAGCTATACCTCTTAAATTTTTAATAACACAATACAGTATTGTTAACTACAAGCACAACATTGTATAGCAGATGTCTAGAACCATCACTCTAATATTATACTATTAAGCTCAGAATTGGTTGTTGTTTTATATAAATATTCAGGTTGCATTAAGAAAGTAGTCTCCTATTTATGAGTTAGTAAAATTTTCTAGATTGGTTTTCTTACTTAATCAGAGGTAAATGTTGAATTCACCAAATATTTTGTGATCTACTGAGATTAACATATTTTTCTAAATTGTATTTTTGATGAGATTAATTATATTTGATTATTTTAAATTACAAACCATGTTTGCCTTTTGCATTCCTAGAACAAATCCTACTTGGCCCTACAGATGATTTTAGATTAACAAAAGTCTCAATTTATTTGATATTGTTGCACTTGTGTTCCCAAATAAGATTGATCTTTGGTGTTTTTTATGTGTATTATATTTGCAACTTTTGAGAAGAGGTATATGAAATTGTCATGATGTTAACTGGAAAACATTGCATCTTTTTTTTTTTGTTCTGAATTACAAGATTTATCCATTCTTGAAGTACTGAATTACTACATCCATTAAACTATTCCAGCTAATAGCCCTTTTGGTAAATTTTTGATAAAATTACTCTAAGACACCCATATTTTATCTTGATTTGTTGTATGTTTGTTTTTTTTCCAAGAGATAGGGAGAGAGAGAGAGTGAGTTAGCAGTGGTGCGGGGCAAGACAGACAGGGAGAGAGAGACTCCGAAACAGGCCGCACCCTGTGGAACCTGATGTCAGACTCCATCCAGTGACCCTGAGATCACAACCTCAGTGGAAATCAAGAGTGGGAGACTTAACCTAATGAGCCACCCAGGTGCCCTGTATTTATCTTTTATTAAATCAAAGTGAACTTTACCTATTAGTAGAAAATGACATATTTCACTTCAAATATCACACATTTATTAATGTAATTGTATTCTCTTATAATTTAAAATTTTAAATTCTGTTTCTAAGGTTATTTTCCATTTCTTTTTTTAAATTTTATTTTATTATGTTATGTTAACCACCATACATTACATCATTAGTTTTTGATGGAGTGGTCCATGATTCATTGTTTGCGTATAACATCCAGTGCTCTATTCAATACGTGCCCTTTTTAATACCCATCACCAGGCTAACTCATCCCCGCACGCCCCTCCCTTCTAGAACCCTCAGTTTGTTTCTCAGAGTCCATAGCCTCTCATGGTTATTTTCCATTTCTAATTTCTAATATTGCATATTTTTCTTTTCTCTATTACTTTATTAGATTTTCCAACAATTTATCTCCACTTTTTAACTTTTCAAAGGACAAATTTGGATATATTTACCAATTTTACAATGTATAAATTAATTTATTTTTTAAAATTTAATTTAATTTTATTATGTTAGTCACCATACATCATTTGTTTTTGATGTAGTGATCCATGATTCATTGTTTTCATATAACACCCAGTGCTCCATAAAGTATATGCCCTCCTTAATACCCATCACCAGCTAACCCATCCTATAAGTTAATTTCTGCTTTTTGTTCTATTTCCTCTTTTCTGTGTCTGTTTTGCTTTCTAGTTGATTTGAAAACCCAGTTGATTTAATTATTTCTTATGGTGTAATGATGTCTTAATTCTCCCCTCCAAAATTTTTAACCTGAATATACTATGTTTTGTCATGTTTGTTGTCAGCAGAAATCCGTTGTTCTTCCAAATTCCTTTATTTATGGTTTTATTGGGATATAATTGATAGTTAACATTGTGTAAGGTATACAATGAGATGATTAGATATGTGAATGTATTGTGAAATGATTACCACATTAAAATTACTTAACATATCCTTCACCTCACATAATTACCTTGTGTGTATGTATGTGTATGTGGTAAAGACATTTAAAATCTACTCTTTGCAACTTTCAAGAATTTAATACAATATTGTTAACTACAGTCAGTCACCATGCTGTACATTATATCCCATTATTTGTCTTAAAACTGGAAGTTTGTACCCTTTAACCCACACATCTCCATTTCGCCCAACTCCCAGGCCCTGGCCACCAGGAGTCCATTCTCTGTTTCCATGAGTTTGGCTCTTTTAGACTCCACACAGAAGTGAGATCATATAGTATTTGTCTTTGTCTGTCTGACTTATTTTACATAGCTTACTGCCCTCAAGGTCCATCCATGTTGTTTGTTGCAAATGGCAACCTTACCTGCTTTGTTATGGCTGAATAATATTCCTGTGTGTGTGCGTGTGTGTGTGTGTGTGTGTGTGTGACATTTTCTTTACCATTCATCCACTGATGGACATTTAGATTGTTTCCATATCTTAGCTATGGTGAATAACGGCACAATGAACACGGGAGAGTAGATAGCTCTTAACCCCACCTCAAAGGTATTAAGTGTGTAGCAGTAAAAGGGTGTGGTAGATATGATCTGATTTGTCTTAGTAAATATGGTAAAAAAAAAAAAGATCATAAAAAAGAGTAACAGTAGGGAAAGATGAACTATTACCCATTCCAGAGCTCAGGCTCTGGGCATTTTTCCTCGTGTCTTTGTTCTTAGACAATACAAGGCCCTTCCTCTTCCAACTGAGATCTTGATCTTGCCTCTTTTCCTGACATGAAAAAGGATTCTGAAAAACAAATCCAGAGTCTGACTCTTCCAATCAAGAATCTCTCTCCATGACCACAGCTGGGGATTCATTTCTATATCTATGGCTAGAGGAAACTGGACAAGAGTTGAGGAGTTTATCCTCATGAGCTTCTCTTCCCTACCTACAGAAATACAGTCATTACTCTTCCTGACATTTCTAATCATCTACCTGGTCACCCTGATGGGAAACAGCCTCATCATTCTGGTTACTTTGGCTGACCCCATGCTGCACAGTCCCATGTACTTCTTTCTCAGGAACTTGTCCTTCTTGGAAATTGGCCTCAACCTAGTCATTGTGCCCAAAATGCTGGGGACCCTGCTGGCCTCGGACACAACCATCTCCTTCCTTGGCTGTGCCACACAGATGTATTTCTTCTTCTTCTTTGGAGTTGATGAGTGCTTCCTCCTGGCCACCATGGCATATGACCGCTATGTAGCCATCTGCAGTCCCTTGCACTATGCAGTCATCATGAACCAAAGGACATGTGCCAAACTGGCTATTGCCTCCTGGTTTCCAGGTTTTCCCGTAGCTACTGTGCAGACCACGTGGCTCTTCAGCTTTCCATTCTGTGGCACCAACAAGGTGAATCACTTCTTCTGTGACAGCCCACCTGTGCTGAGGCTAGTCTGTGCAGACACAGCACTGTTTGAGATCTATGCGATTGTTTGAACCATTCTTGTTGTCATGATACCCTGTTTGCTGATCCTGTGTTCCTACACTTGCATTGCTGCTGCCATCCTTAAGATTCCATCAGCTAAAGGGAAGCATAAAGCCTTCTCTACCTGCTCCTCCCACCTCCTTGTTGTCTCCCTGTTCTATGTATCTTCGAGCCTCACCTACTTCCGGCCTAAATCCAATAATTCTCCTGAGAGCAAAAAGCTGCTGTCATTATCCTACACTGTTGTGACTCCCATGTTGAACCCCATCATCTATAGCCTGAGAAATAATGAGGTAAAGAATGCCTTTGGTCGGACCTTCCGAAAGGCTTTAGACCTTAGAAGTTGCATCCCATAGACATTAAGAAGAGTAAAGTGTACTGAATGGGGAGTAATTAGTTTACTATTTGGGATTCATCTGCCTCTCTTCCCATCTCTGTTGAGATGAAACCCAGCTGCTGAAATGACTTTTGGGAAGCTCAGTGCAGGGAAAAGAGCACAGAAGTAGGTTAGACCTATTGCTACCACCTGGAAACTTCTCTGCTCATTGTAGGCTCACATTATTTTTCTTACTGGTACAGCGGCATTTTGACAATTCTACGACCTATCCATTCCAGGTATTTACTTTTTTCATGTGTGCCAATGTGACAAACACTGGGACAATATGAAACTGCTTGTAGGATGAACTTGGAGACACAAAAGCCATCTTGGCACTTAATCCTGTTTTGGATAAATCTAACTTCATTCAACTGGTAAAAAGCCTATAATCCCTGTTTACATAATTTATTCATTTCATTTTTGTATGCTCCTGAGGCAGTACTGGCTCTTAAGTTAGTTGGTATTTAA
>NW_025410443.1:0-1079 GCF_002201575.2 Neomonachus schauinslandi
AGTCCATCAAAATCCTAAAGGAGAACACAGGCAGCAACCTCTTTGACCTCAGCCGAAGCAACTTCTTCCTAGAAACATCGCCAAAGGCAAGGGAGGCAAGGGCAAAAATGAACTATTGGGGCTTCATCAAGATAAAAAGCTTTTGCAAAGCAAAGGAAACAGTCAACAAAACCAAAAGACAACCAACAGAATGGGAGAAGATATTTGCAAATGACATATCAGATAAAGGGCTAGTATCCAAAATCTATAAAGAACTCATCAAACTCAACACCCAAAGAACAAAGAATCCAATCAAGAAATGGGCAGAAGACATGAAAAGACATTTTTCCAAAGAAGACATCCAAATGGCCAACAGACACATGAGAAAGTGCTCAGTATCGCTCGGCATCAGGGAAATCCAAATCAAAACCTCAATGAGATACCACCTCACACCTGTCAGAATGGCTAAAATTAACAAGTCAGGAAATGACAGATGTTGGCGGGGATGCGGAGAAAGGGGAACCCTCCTACACTGTTGGTGGGAATGCAAGCTGGTGCAGCCACTCTGGAAAACTGTATGGAGGTTCCTCAAAAAGTTGAAAATAGAGCTACCATATGATCCAGCAATTGCACTACTGGGTATTTACCCCAAAGATACAAAAGTAGGGATCCGAAGGGGTACGTGCACCCCGATGTTTATAGCAGCAATGTCCACAATAGCCAAACTGTGGAAAGAGCCAAGATGTCCATCAACAGATGAATGGATAAAGAAGATGTGGTATATATATACAATGTAATATTATGCAGCCATCAAAAGGAACGAGATCTTGCCATTTGCAACGACGTGGATGGAACTGGAGGGTATTTTGTTGAGTGAAATAAGTCAAACAGAGAAAGACATGTATCATATGATCTCACTGATATGAGGAATTCTTAATCTCAGGAAAGAAACTGAGGGTTGCTGGAGTGGGGGGTGGGGTGGGAAGGATGGGGTGACTGGGTGATAGACACTGGGGAGGGTATGTGCTCTGGTAAGCGCTGTGAATTTTGCAAGACTGTTGAATCTCAGATCTGTACCTCTGAAACAAATAATGCAATAT
>NW_025410443.1:1179-7517 GCF_002201575.2 Neomonachus schauinslandi
TCTAGAGGGGAGGGGGGTGGGAGGATGGGTTAGCCTGGTGGTGGGTACTGAGGAGGGCACGTTCTGCATGGAGCACTGGGTGTTATGCACAAACAATGAATCATGGAACACTTCATCTAAAACTAATGATGTAATGTATGGGGATTAACATAAGAATAAAAAAAAATTAAAAAGAAAAAGGGAAAAAGAAAAATTCAAAAAAAGAAAAGTTAAAGAAAGAATTAACTTTGAAAGACTAAAGAATCATGGGGAAAAGCCATGAATTCTATGTGCATTCTTCCCCTAGCGCTGGAGTTCTGCCGTTCTCATTGATCAGTAAACTTGGTCTTGGCTGGCTGTTCTCGCTGATCTTCTGGGGAGGGGCTTGTTGCTCTGGTTTCCAAATGTCTTTGCGGGAGGCGGAATTGCCCCGCCTTTGCCCCCTCCCGGCTAAGTAATCTGCTTGGGTTTGCTCTCCGGAGCTTTTGTTCCCTTCGAGCTTTCTGTACAGCTTTGGAGGCAGAGAGTGAAATTGGCGGCCTCCGAGTCTCTGCCCCAGAGGAGCCGAGAACTCGGAGCCCACTCCTCAGTGAGCCCCCAGAGAAAAGCCGTCAGTCACTCGCGTCTCCCCGGTCTCTGGCCGCACTCCGTGCTCACCCGGCCTGTGACCGCGCGTTTCTATCTCTGGCACCCAACCCCGGGTGGAGTCTCCAAACCCAGCAGATCCCTGCGGTGCACTCCTGCGTGGCTCCTCCCGGGGGAGAAAGGTGAGTCTCCCCGGATCTGCCGCTTGTTGGGTCCCTGCTGGAGGAGCAGGGGCCTGACTGTGCCGCAGATCACGGTTTATGACAACCCCGAGCTGAGAGCCTGCGCCTGGGCTCTGCCTCTGCAGCCGGCTTCCCTGCTCCATTACCTGGGAGCTCTGCTGCACTCAGGCACCCCCGGTCTTTCTGTGACCCCAAGGGTCCTGAGACCCCATTGTCCCGGAGGGTTCCACCCCAGCTTAGCCACCAGAGTGACGTCCCTCGGCGGAGCAGACTTTTAAAAGTTCCGATTTTGTGCTCCGCGGCTCTATCACTTGCCAGAAGCGGCCGACGGAGGCCCCTCCCCCGCTGTCTATCCTCCCGAATATCGCCTCGGATTCACTTCTCCGCATGTCCTACCTTCCAGAAAGTGGTCGCTTTTCTGATGAGAGAGTTGTTGCTATTCTTTTCTTCGATCTCCTGTTGAGTTTGTAGGTGTTCAGAATGTTTTGATCCTTATCCAGCTGAATTCCTGAGAGGAGATGAAATCCAGGTCTCCTACTCCTCCGCCATCTTGCTCCGCCCCCTGGCTGCTCTGTTATTTTGTTTGTTTGTGTTGTTTTGTTTTGTTACCAGTATCATAAAGCTAAGATCTTAATTACTCTTTTTGAAGATCTCCATTATTTGCAGCAACACCCTTAGGCATGGAATTATGCACACTCTGTGCCAAATAATATCATCCTCCTTATGCAGATCTGAAGAGTATTTCATATTTATGGCCTTCTTCTTCTCCTGGAAAGAATCTCTCTCTATGCCACTGGATAGTGCTGAGTCCTGGGACAGCACTCTGCTACTCTCAGATGGTGACATCTCTGCTCTATAAGGACTGTGGCGGAGGGAGGTTGGTGACCTTGGCCTATTTGGCTTGCTCTTTTCAGTGTGCAACCTTCACCCTACAAGTGTACAATGTATGAGCACCTGGATTAAACTTCTCCCCTATGAGGAAGGCTTCAGTGGTGAAAGGCAACAGCAGTCCTCTAGACCATGCCTACCTGAAACAGAACTGCTGAAAAATAAGGCTAGAAAGAGTGAGAAACACTGGTAACCTGCCCCTCCAAGGGTGAAACCCTAACCCTAATCTCAGCCTGGAAGAGTGGGGACATTTGCTGTCTTGGCCCAACATAGATTTCCAGAGTAGAGTTTTTAAAATGGATCTGGGGGTGAGGTGGAGGCTAAAATGCCATAGACTCACTGTTCTCACTGATATTTAGTAGATTTTCTTAAATGAATGTATCTCTATTTGCTGTATGCCCTTAGGATATAGGGACTTTAAATTCTTTTTCCTCCAGCTTTATTGAGGTATAATTGACAAGTAAAATTTTAAGATATTCAAAGTATGCATTATGATAATTTGATGTACATATATATTGTGAAAGGATTCCTCTCATCTGATTATTAACACATCCATTATCTCATATACATATATATATATGAGAGATATAAATTTCACTGTCTTAGAAAATTTTAATTAAAAAATACAATGTTGTCAACTATAGTCACCAATGTTGTCAACTATAGTTATACATTGGGTCTAATAATTTTTACCAGTTAAATGGCTATTTTATTTGGGAGTGGGTCTACTGAACTCCTCATCCTGCCATTTTAGAAGTCCTGTCACTTGTCTTCATCTTTGATATAGGATTCTGGGTTAGCAGCCATGTTTTGGTTTTTTGTTTGTTTATTCCCTTTCAGTACTTAAAAGACAATGCTCCACTCTCTTCTCACTTGCCTTTTTCTGACAAGGAATATGGTGCTGTACTTCTTTTTGTTCCTTTGTATTCCATATGGTTCCCCCCCCCCCCCGCCGAGTCTTTTAAGATTTTCTTTTTTATTACTATATCTGAGGAACTTGATTATGATTTGCCTCGTGGCATGTTCCTCATGCTTGAGTCTCCTCAAGCTTCATGGATGTGTAGGTATATGCATTCATTAAATTCTGAAAATTTCAGTTATTATTTCTTCAAAAGTGTATTTGTTCTGATGCCCACATATCTTTTGTCTTCTCTAATAGACATATAGAGAGAGGGAGAGAGAGAATCCCAAGCAGGCTCCACACTGAGCATGGAGCCCCATGCAGCACTTGATCTCATGACACTGAGATCATGACCTGAGCCAAAAATCAAGAGTTGGACACTTAATCAACTGAGCCACCCAGGCATCCCACTTCTGTAAATATTCTTGAGTGTCATTCTAGGGTGTGTTAAGTTACTTTGAAACAGTTTGGTCTTCTAAATCCTCCTTTTTTTATTTGTTTAGCAGATCAGGAGAAGTGGTCTGGCAGATTCTAGGGCTAATTATTCCCCACTATTAAGTCAAGATTTTTGTGAGTACCAAAAACCCCATGAATTTTGCATTTTTCCACTCTGGCTTTTGAGCACAGGCACTGTTCCCAGTCGTATGAGAACATGGAAAACCCTTCTGTAATCGTATGGATTGTTCTTACACTGATTTCAGTTAGTTTTCCTTACCCATATGCATTGATAAGTGCTCTGCTGGATAGCAGAGAGGGGCCCTCTGCAGATCTCCATAATTCTCCTGCACAACTCTTTTCTCTTCCAAGTTGTGTTCTGTGAACACTATTTGCCTTCGTCTCATTAGATAATCAGCTTCATCTCTTCAACTCAGGTAATCCACTGAGCTTTTACCTGGGTGCCTTATCTGAGCACTGAGCCACAGCCTGGAAACTCTTTTTAAGATAGTAAGCTGGGGCAGTTGTTAGGCTAACCTTACTTATTTCCAGTCTCAGAGACCACTGACTTTCATTGCCACATATCCAGTGTCTTGAAAACCATTGTTTCACGTATTTTTTTTTTTCTGATTCTTTACTGTTTCAAGTGACAGAGTAAATTCAGTTTCTATTACTCCATCTTGGATGGAAACAGGAGTGTTCATTATCCTGGCTGAGTTTAACATTGCAAGCCTGTTACTTCTCTACAGGATAGCATTTGTGGACCTTGAATTTCTTCTCTCCACTTGATTTGAGGAGCTACTGCTTAAATTGGGACTAGCAGGAGGGTTTGTATGCTTCTTTTTATCCATTTTCTTACTGGGTTGCTCCTTAAGTCATATTTGTAACAAGATGGGGGTGTGCAGTAGTTAGTACTTACAGTAATTTTATAGCTACCACATTCTATTACTTGTTTCTAGTAGGTCACAGAAAGAATGGGAAAGATAAATTAATACCCTCATGGTCTGTTTTCTCTGAGGCAGTTCCTGATCTGGCTTAGAAACAGATGGGAAAAGGGGATTTCTCTTAAAGAAAGCTGCCCATATCCAGCTTTTAAGACTGTGGTCAGGGCAAAGTGGACTCTTTAAAGATTGTTGGGGTATTATAAAAAAAAAAAATCTTTAAAAAAAAAAAAAGGCGCCTGGGTGGCTCAGATGGTTAAGCGTCTGCCTTCGGCTCAGGTCATGATCTCAGGGTCCTGGGATCGAGTCCCGCATCGGGCTCCCTGCTCCTTGGGAGCCTGCTTCTCCCTCTGCCTTTCTCGCTCTGTCTCTCATGAATAAAAAAAAAAATCTTTAAAGATTGTTGGGGTATTATCAGCTCGTGGCAAATATTGTGATAACTATCATGTGTGTTATATATGTTTTTACAGTGATTACACAGGAAACTATTTATTTTTACCAATGTCAACCACAACAATGAAAGAGCTTAAAGTTTTAAAATATTCTTACCAGTAAACCCAATCTTCCTCCAGCAATGAAGTTTTAAAAATAATTAGCATTTTACTCATTGAAAACCCTGTCATTACATGTACTTTGAGCCATAACTATAATACAGTTGTTGAAGGCTACTGCCTGAAGTCATACCCTGATAACACACCATTGTGTTTTCTGTTAGGGTTCAGTGGCCGACAGGGAGATTTTACAGTGTCATCTCAGGGCAGAGTCTGCCCATTGTCTGTCTACTTCTCTCTGGCTGCAGGCCAGTCTTCACTGATAACATTTCCTCTCTAAACAGATCATTCTGATTTCATAAACTTCTTTAGAAATTTTCACAACAAGCTTATGGTAGTTTTGTTTAAACCATTTGACATTTTCCCCTCAACATTTAAATTGGTGAGTATCTTTTTGTTTGGTCTTTTTTTTTAAATTATGTTATGTTAATCACCATACATTACATCATTAGTTTTTGATGTAGTGTTCCATGATTCATTGTTTGCGTATAACACCCAGTGCTCCATGCAGAACGTGCCTCCCTTAATACCCATCACCAAGTTAACTCATCCCCCAACCCGCCTCACCTCTAGAACCCTCAGTTTGTTTTTCAGAGTCCATAGTCTCTCATGGTTTGTCTCCCCCTCCGATTTCCCCCCCTTCATTCTTCCCCTCCTGCTATCTTCTTCATTTTTTTTTTTTAACATATAATGTATTATTTGTTTCAGAGGTACAGGTCTGTGATTCAACAGTCTTACACAATTCACAGCACTCACCAAAGCACATACTCTCCCCAGTGTCTATCACTCAGCCACTCCATCCCTCCTACCCCCCACCACTACAGCAACCCTCAGTTTATTTCCTGATATCAAGAATTCCTCATATCAGTGAGTTCATATGATACATGTCTTTTTCTGATTGACTTATTTCATTCAGCATAATACATTCCAGTTCCATCCATATTGTTGCAAATGGCAAGATTATATTCCTCTTGATGGCTGCATAATATTCCACTGTATATATATACCAGTTCTTCTTTATCCATTCATCTGTCAATAGGCATCTTGGCTCTTTCCACATTTTAGCTATTGTGGACAATGCTGCTATAAACACTGGGGTGCATGTACCCCTTCAGATCCCTACATTTGTATCTTTGGGGTAAATACCCAGTAGTGCAATTGTTGGGTCCTATGGTAGCTCTATTTTCAACTTTTTGAGGAACCACCATACTGTTTTGCAGAGTGCCTGCACCAGCTTGCATTCCCACCAACAGTGTAGGAGGGTTCATCTTTCTCCGCATCCCTGCCAACATCTGTCATTTCCTAACTTGTTAATTTTAGCCATTCTGACTGGTGTGAAGTGGTGTCTCATTGAGGTTTTGATTTGGACACTCCTGATGCCGAGTGGTGTTGAGCACTTTTTCATGTGTCTGTTGGCCATTTGGATGTCTTCTTTGGAAAAATGTCTGTTCATGTCTTCTTCCCATTTCTTGATTGGATCTTTTGTTCTTTGGTGTTGAGTTTAATAAGTTCTTTATAGATTTTGGGTACTAGCCCTTTATCTGATATGTCATTTGCAAATATCTTCTCCATTCTGTCAGTTGTCTTTTGGTTTTGTTGACTGTTTCTTTTGCTTTGCAAAAGCTTCTTATCGTGATGAAGTCCCAATAGTTCATTTTTGCCTTTGCTTCCCATGCCTTTGGCAATGTTACTAGGAAGAAGTTGCTGTGGCTGAGGTCGAAGAGGTTGCTGCCTGTGTTCTCCTCTAGGATTTTTTTTTTTTATTCTTATGTTAATCCCCATACATTACATCATTAGTTTTAGATGAAGTGTTCCATGATTCATTGTTTGTGCATAACACCCAGTGCTCCATGCAGAATGTGCCCTCCTCAATACC
>NW_025410444.1:0-7507 GCF_002201575.2 Neomonachus schauinslandi
GTGCTAGAAAGCCTGCTAAAGGTTTTAAGTTTGCTATGTCATTTCAAAATAAAGCAGATGTACAACGTATGCCCAGGGCAGAAATTGAACCCGTGTTGTGAGATTTTATGGTAATGTTTGAGGTTTGTCTTTCTTGAGATCCCATGAGCAGGGCCAATGAATGTTAAAAGTTGAAAATCTCCTTTATTTTATCAATGTCTAGCATATCTTTTACTTACAGTGCCTCAGTCATTTACTCTTATTGCTGAGGTCCAAAGTTTAAAACAAAAATACTATGACAATGGTTGGAAGCAGCACAAATGTAAATTTTAATTAATTTACTAAATATAAAATAAGTGTTTTTTAGAACAATGCAAACTAGTCAAGTGAGAGCAAAATGTATTCCTACAACAGAAATTTCATAATGGATCCCGTTTGGCTGCTGCCACTTTATCCAATTCCTCTCACTATAGACGTCCCAGAAAATATTTCTCTAGACATTTTCTCAAAGCCCCCTTGACGTCTTTGTTCCTTACACTGTAGATAAGGGGGTTCAACACAGGTGTGAAGATGGTGTAAGAAGCAGAGACCACCTTGTCATGGGCCACTGAGCGGTAGGATTTGGGCCGCACGTAGATGAGTAGGAGAGTGCCACAGAAGACCCCCACCACAGCCAGGTGAAAGGAGCAGGTGACAAACACTTTCTTCTGAGTTGCAGTGGACCACATGCGGAGCCCAGCAGCCAAGATGAGACTGTAGGAAGCCAAAAGGAGAGCCAGAGGGATCAAGAGCAACAGGAGGCAACACACATACGTGAAAAACTTAAAAAAGGTAGCGTGGGCACAGGGAAGGTGCGTGAGTGTGGGTGCCTCACAAAAGAAGTGGTTGATTTCTCGAGAATGGCAGTAAGGGAAGCTCAGAGTGGCACCAGGCTGCATCAGCCCATCCACCCCTCCCGGAAGCCAGGAGCCTGTGGTCACGTGCAAGCAGAGCTTCTGATTAATGAGGATGGGGTAGCGCAGGGGGTGACGTATGGCCACATAGCGGTCATAGGCCATGGCCGCTAAGAGGAAGCACTCACCCTCTCCCAGCATGGGAAACAGTAAAATCCGGGCTCCACAGACAGCAGGAGAGATGGATCTGGTGCCCATCAGGTAGTTGGTTGCCATTTGGTGGACTATGGTGGAGACCAGCATCATGTCCATGAGGGAGAGCTGGCTAAGCAGGAAGTACTTGGGTGTGTGCTGCTGGGGTCCTGATGCATGAGCACAATCATGAGGGCATTGCCCATCAGGGAGATGAGGAAGATCATGGGAAACAGTAAAATCCGGGCTCCACAGCCAGCAGGAGAGATGGACCTGGTGCCCATCAGGTAGTTGGTTGCGATTTGGGGGAATATGGTGGAGACCAGCATCATGTCCATGAGGGAGAGCTGGCTAAGCAGGAAGTACATGGGTGTGTGCCGCTGGGGTCCTCATGGATGAGCACAATCATGAGGGCATTGCCCATCAGGGAGATGAGGAAGAGCATGAGCACCATTGAAAAGAGGAAGAGATGGGTCTGAGTGTAGTTAAAAAGCCCTAAAGGAATGGAGTTTATCTCTGTGGTGTCATTTGCATCTTCCATGGCTCCATTCATGCCTGGAAGACAAGGAATGAGAGTTGCTTGGAGCTAAGTTTAGGCATTTACTTAAGAAGAGGTGGTCAAATGACATAGAAACAAAAATGAGACTTGGAGGAATAATTACGTCTTTAATCTTTCACTTTGTGACAGGATATTTGCCTTAGCATCCTATCACACTGCTCTGCTATTATTACACAGTATTTTTTAACCCTAAGATAATTGCATAACAAGTGTATATCGCAGTACACATTACATTTCTATTATTTCTCTATGTCTTGTTAGTATGCCTCACATAATTTACTCATGATGGTAGGAAATATTACGAAATGCCAGTTTTCTAAAGTTTGTGTACTTCTGTGTTGAAAGAGCCTCATAGTCCCACATTTTAGTCCATATTGATGTGATATATCTCTTAATTATGACTTCTCCATGTTTCTCATATGCTCAAAGTAGTTTCTCAAGATTTCCTTCAATGCCATGAGGAATTGTTTTAATATAAAAAATACACAAAACTAAATGTAAAACTACTATAACTCAGATTGCAGGTGAGGGACACAAAATGGCTATATTTCTCTATTTTACATGTGCATTCAGCATATGGTTTCAATATACCAGGCTCCCAGCTACCACAGATATGCTCTGGAGCACCTATCACCATATTGGCCATGTCATCATGGTGTGTACTTGTGATTACACGGAATTTATCTCAGCTTAGAGACCTTGCAACAATTAATTTTTATACCTAATATGTACTCACAGAATGCTGAATTTAATTAAATGTGTGCATTATAAAAATAAATTTCATAAATGAATATAACCCTAGGGAACATTAAAAAAATGTTTTAATTTGCAGCCTTAAACACTTTGTTACCAGTAATCACACATCTTTAAAGATAGGAGATAAATTTATTTATTAACAGATTAAATTAATTAGCAAATTGATTACATTTTAAATATCTGGTTAGTTGGTTAATTATCTAACTGGTTAATTAAGACATGTTCAAATAAATTTATGCCCCAAATTACTCTGAAGTACAGCATCACCTGTGAATAAAATAGGAAACATCTCCTTTAATTGTAGGGATTAATTGTCTTTTCCCTAAAGCCTCAAACTTTAATTTTTCTTATCTATAAGTATCTATGGTAGTACAATTAGATGTACATGCAAATGACTTTCTCTTTTATATTTATGTGACATTTGTCTTTTCCTTACAAATTCACTCTTTCAAAGACAGCAATAGATTAATGATTACCAAGATGATTATGTTTGGGATTTATTCATAATCTCTACAATATCGAATCCTTATTTAGTTTTTATGTAAATTAATTGGTAAGCAGGGCAAAATTTTTAAATGGGCAGTATCTTTTGTAAATATTAGCACTGTTTTCAGTGTCTAGCATATATGACCACTAACCATTATATCACTAAATGATATAGAGGTTCTTTTCATCAAAATAGCTATAAATAAGACATTATAATAAGCTTATGAGTTTAGTAAGTTATTAGTTACTGCTCCATTTTATTACACAATTTATGTATAGCATAACATATTAATGAGTAGGATATTTCTAATTTTCTGTTAATATCATTTATGGCCTCATGCATGCGGCAAGACTTTAGTAAATAATATAAAGGTAGTACATTTTGGCTCTGAGATAACTGAATCCATAACTTTATAACTCTCAACAACTGTTGATTTTTGTTTCAGTTCTTCCATGAGATACTATTAGTTATTTTAGGGGCAATAATTAGAGTCAATCACAAAAAGGTGAACATTAATTTTGTTTAAATTTCAAGTTTATTAATGGTACTGAGCAGAAACTTTTAAACTTTTGGATTAATTCTGCAAACTCACTGTTCAGAGGGATCACAACCAACACCAAGGAAATACAAATAATTATAAGAACATATACAAGCAGCTATATGCCAACAAATTAGGCAATCTGGAAGGAATGGATGCATTCCTAAAAACATATAAACTACCAAAACTAAAACAGAAGGAAAGAGAAAACCTGAACAGACCCAAAAGCAGCAAAGAAATTGAAGCAGTAATTAAAAATCTCCCAACAAACAAGAGTCCAGGGCTAGATGGCTTGCCAGGGGAATTCTACCAAACATTTAAAGAAGAACTGATATCGCTTCTTCTGAAGATGATTCCAAAAGTAGAAATGGAAGGAAAACTTGCAAACTTACTCTATGAGGCCAGCATTAT
This sequence comes from Neomonachus schauinslandi, assembly GCF_002201575.2. Lineage (NCBI taxonomy): Eukaryota > Metazoa > Chordata > Mammalia > Carnivora > Phocidae > Neomonachus > Neomonachus schauinslandi. The sequence continues at coordinate 3,816 of NW_025410444.1, forward strand.
CTTGATCCCAAAACCAGGCAGAAACCCCAACAACAAGGAGAAATACAGACTAATATCCCTGACGAGCATGGATGCCAAAATACTCATCAAGATACTAGCCAATAGGATCCAACAAGATATTAAAAGGATTATTCACCATGATCAAGTGGGATTTATTCCTGGGTTGCAAGGGTGGTTCAACATTTGCAAATCAAGAAACATGATATATCACATTAACAAAAGAAAAGATAAGAACCATATGATCCTTTCAAGTAATGCAGAAAAAGCATTAGAAAAATACAGCATCCTTTCTTGATTAAAACTCTCCACAGGGTAGGGATAGAGGGAACATACCACCATATCACAAAAGCTATATGCCAAAAGCCCACAGCAAATATTATTCTCAATGGGGAAAAACTGAGAGCCTTACCCCTAAAGTCGGGAACATGGCAGGGATGCCCACTCTCACCGCTGTTGCTCACCATAGTACTAGAAGTCCAAGCCTCAGCAATCAGAAAACAAAAAGAAAGAAAAGGAATTCAAATTGGAAAAGAAGTCAAACTCTCACTCTTAGCAGATGACATGATATTTTATGTGGAAGACCCCAAAGACTCCACCCCAAAATTGCTAGAACCCATACAGGAATTCAGCAATGTGGCAGGATATAAAATCAATGCAAAGAAATCATTTTCATTTCTATATACTAATAATGAGACTGAAGGAAGAGAAATTATGGAATTGATCCAATTTACAATTGCACCAAAAACCATAAGATAACTAGGAATAAACCTAGCCAAAGAGGTAAAGGATCTGTACTCTAAAAATTACAAAATACTTATGAAAGAAATGAGGAGGACACAAAGAAATGGAAAAACTTCCCATGCTCATGGGTTGGAAGAATATGCGTTGTTAAAAAGTCTATGCTACCCAGAGCAGTCTACACAGTCAATGGATTCCTTATCAAAATGCCACCAACACTTTTCACGGAGCTGGAATAATTAATCCTAAATTTTGGATGGAAATGGTAAAGACCCCAAATAGCCAGAGGAATGTTGAAAAAGAAAATGAAAGGTGGTGGCATCACAATACCTGATTCAAGCTATATGACAAAGCTGTAATCAGCAGAACGGTATGGTTCTGAAACACAAACAGACTCATAGATCAGTGGAACAGAATAGAGAGCCCAGAAATGGATCCTCAACTCTATAGTCAACTAACCTTCACAAAGCAAGAACTGATATATAATGGAAAAAAAGACAGTCTCTTCAACAAATGGTGTTGGGAAAATTGGACATCCCCATGCAGAGGAATGAAATTGGAGCATTTTCTTATACCATACATAAAGATAAGTTAAAAATGGATGAAAGAGCTAAACGTGAGACAGGAATCCATCAAAATCCGAGAGGAGAACACAGGCAGCAACCTCTTTGACCTCGGCTGCAGCAACTTCTTTCAAGACATGTCTCCAAAGGCAGGAGAAAGGAAAGCAAAAATGAACTATTGGGACTTCTTCAAGATAAAAATCTTTTGCACAGCAAAGGTAAGAGTCCACAAAACTAAAAGGCACCCAAATCGCTATTAGTAATTCAGAAAATGCTGCCGTTCTCATATAAAGTGTGTGTCACCGGGCTAAAACCTAAGGAGTTCTGAGTTCCAGGCTCTGGAAATGCCCATAGGAAGGTATTTAAAGTAATACAGATGACCAAACACCTTCTCCATTTATTATCTCCATGTGGCTTATTTTAAAATCTCACGATAGTTGATCCCTGAAGAAATGTCCTGTTTGACTCACATAATGCTAAAACCAGGATATGACGAACATAAAAGTGGCAGCTGCTGCATAATAGTCTTAAAGGAGGGAACGTATGCAAACTACCCAGGAATGCCTTCAATCCTGCCAGCCTATATTTTAGCAATAACCAATGCGTCAAGAAAATCTGGCAATTACATAGGGGACAGAGTGAAATATATCTGCCCCTTAAAAAAAATCTTCCAAAAAGGGAAGACTAAATTCAACCTTTAGGTTCTTGAAACTTTCTAGATATATGATTTGGGATAAGTTACATGTGCAGTCTAAGCTCCAGCTTAATCATCTATAAAAGGGGGATAATAATGTCTCTTTATAGTGTTATTGATTGAGTTAAATTATACAGTGAATAGGAAGCACTAGATATATCAAATATACATTAGCTTTCTTCTTTCTTTTTGCTCAAGCAGAGATTTGTTGTTTTTTTTTTTTTAATTTGATTGATAGATAGTAATGAGGGAAGGAAATAAAAAAAATATACCTGGCAACAAATGCTTTCATAAAAGTTGGAGATCATCACAATGGTTTACTAAAGACCCAAACATAACTATTCAGTATTACCTTAAGTTAATTAAATTAAATTCATTAATTTTAGTAGAATTCCCAAAACAATATATAAAGGGTTTTTAAATTTTTATCTTTATACAGGTATTTACCAATAGATACAGTCAATGAAGTGAGACATGAGAGGAAAAAAATATATATATATTATATATGTATATGCATATATGTATGACTCATATATATATGAATCAAAGGCTGGAAATCCTGGATAAGTTACTTAAATAAGAGAAAACAGCAATATTGACTAATAATGATATAAATAACAGCACTAACAATTATCAAAATATATTTATTGAAGAATTACTAAGTGATGTGCACTGTGCTTAAAGGTTTATTTTTATGATTCGACTTAAATAGGACTAAGGAAAACCCTCTATTACATAACTCAACAGCACCCTATACTTCACTGCAATCATTATAAACTTTCACTTCTTTAATTAATTAGTTGTAATACATTGTAAATTTTTATTGAAGTGGCAATTAATTTTACTGGAGTGTACAAATGGAATAAAAAACATGAAAAATTTATAGTAATACAGTAAGACAGATTAACCCAAAAATCCACCCACCAAATGTTATAAAAATGGTCTAATTAAATGAGGAATGAAAGGGGAGCGATCACGACTAACACCAAGGAAATAGAAACAATTATTAGAAATTATTATCAACAACTATATGTGAAGAAACTGAGCAATCTGGATGAAATGGAGGCCTTCCTGGAAACCTATAAGCTGCCAAGACTGAAACAGGAAGAAACTGACAACTTGAATAGGCCAATAACCAGTAACGAGATTGAAGCAGTGATCCAAAACCTCCCCAAAAACAATAGTCCAGGGCCTGATGGATTCCCTGGGGAATTCTACCAAACATTCAAAAAAATACTACCTATTCTCCTGACACTGTTTCAAAAAATAAGAAACAGAAGGAAAGTTTTCAGACTCATTCCATGAGGCCAGCATTACCTTAATCCCCAAACGAGGCAAAGACCCCATCAAAAAGGAGAATTTCAGACAGATATCCCTGATGAATATGCATTCCAAAATCCTCAACAAAATCCAAGCTAATAGGATCCAACAATACATTAAAAGGATCATCCACCACGACCAAGTGGGATTTATCCCCGGGATGCAAGGGTGGGTCAACATTCACAAGTCAATCACTGTGACAGACACATTAATAAGAGGTCTATATAAATAAATAGAATATTGCTCACCTGAGATAAGCAGCCCCTAATATTCATAGTTGACCAGATATTATAAGAATACCTTGGTATTGCTTGGAGCTGACCTTGTTGTTCCTCTATTAAAGATACACAAGGTCACAGAAAGCCATGGTGACCATA
>NW_025410445.1:0-128 GCF_002201575.2 Neomonachus schauinslandi
TGATTTTGAGGTATGTAGTGGGGAGCCATTATTCTGCACGAAGATACTGGAGGATAAACAGCAGCAGGAGGGAGCCTGGCAGTCGGGATCCTACACCGCTAGTGAGCGATAGCCTCCCGCGCTGGGGA
>NW_025410445.1:228-3129 GCF_002201575.2 Neomonachus schauinslandi
TGAGGGGCACACAACCCAGGATGCTGTAGTTCATAGCAGCACAGACAGAAGCGGAGATAGTGTGGCCTGGAGAGCTCACTGAAGAACGGACTGCGATCTTTCTGCTCTGAGGCAGAGGGTTGGAAATGATCTCTTCTGCGCTGGCTCTCAGAAGAGATGAAGAAAGCCGCCACAGAAAGCCGCCAGAGAACAAGAGTCCCCACAACCGGTTTTCACGGAGCCCATCCCCCGCCACAGGGGGCAGGGCAACTGCCCAAACAGGGTTGCCTGCGTAACAGCACGGCCGGCCCCTCCCCCAGAAGACAGGCTGGAGCACAAGAGGCCAGCAACCCTAAGGTTCCTATAAAACAGGTGCATCTTGCTTGGGTCATGGTCACTAATTTGGACTCTGTACATTCCCTCAACCACCCCTCAACAGAATGACTAGGAGAAGGAACCCCCAAAATAAGAAAGACTCAAGAGACTGTGACTTCTGTTGCAGATTTATAAATGGATACAGATATAACCAAGATGTCGGCGATGGAATTCAGGGTAGCAATTGTGAAGACAGTACCCAGAATGGAGAAATTGATTAATGGCAATGTACAGTCTCTAAGGTCAGAAATAAAAGATGAATTGGCAGAACTTAAAAATGCTATCAATGAGATCCAATCCAATCTAGATTATCTAGCAGCTAGGGTAACTGAGGCAGAAGAATGAATAAGCGACCTGGAAGACAATATAATAGATAAAAAGGGAAAAGACGAGGCCAGGAAAAAACAACTCAGAATCCATGAAAATAGAATCAGAGAAATAAGTGACGCCATGAAGCGTTCCAATGTCAGAATAATTGGAATCCCGGAGGGAGTGGAGAGAGAGAGAGGACTAGAAGATATATTTGAGCAAATCATACCTGAGAACTTCCTTAATCTGGGGAATGAAACAAACATTCGAGTCCTAAAGGCAGAGAGGACCCCTCCCAAGATCAAGGAAAACAGGGCAACACCCCGGCATGTAATAGTAAAACTTGCAAATCTTAGAACCAAGGAAACCATCTTAAGGACAGTTAGGGGGAAGAGATTCCTTACGTACAGAGGGAGGAACATCAGAATAACGTCAGACCAATCCACAGAGACCTGGCAAGCCAGAAAGGGCTGGCAAGACATACTCAGTGTACTAAATGAGAAGAACATGCGGCCAAGAATACTTTATCTGGCAAGGCTTTCATTTAGAATGGATGGAGAGATGCAGAACTTCCACGACCGGCAGAAACTGAACGAATAAGTGACCACTAAACCGGCCCTGCAAGAAATATTAAGGGGAGTTCTATAAAAGGAGAAAGACCCCAAGATTGATATATGACAGAAACTTACAGGGACAATCTATAAAAACAACATCTTCACAGGCAACATGATGACAATTAATTCATATCTTTCAATAATCACTCTCAAGATGAATGGCCTAAATACTCCCATAAAATGGCGCAGGGTTGCGGATTGGATCAAAAGACAGGACCCATCCATATGCTGACTACAAGAGACTCATTTTGAACCTAAAGATACATCCAGACTGAAAGTGAAGGGATGGAGATCCATCTTCCATGCCAGCGGACCTCAAAAGAAAGCTGGGGTAGCAATTCTTATATCAGACAAATTAGATTTTAAACTAAAGTCTGTAATAAGAGACACAGAAGGACACTCTATCATTCTTAAGGGGCCTATCCAACAAGAAGACCTAACAATTATAAATATCTACACCCCAACATGGGAGCAGCCATCTACATAAGCCAACTGTTAACCAAAATAAAGAGTCATATTGATAACAGTACGTTAATTGTAGGAGACCTCAATGCTCCACTCTCAGCAATGGACAGATCATCTAACCAGAAAATCAACAAGGAAACAAGAGCTTTGAATGACACACTGGACCAGATTGACCTCATAGATATTTACAGAACATTCCACCCTAAAACAACAGAATACTCATTCTTCTCGAGCGCACATGGAACTTTCTCCAGAATAGACCACATACTGTGTCACAAATCAGGTCTCAACTGATACCAAAAGATTGAGATTATTCCCTGCATATTCTCAGACCACAATGCTCTAAAACTGGAACTCAATCACAAGAAAAAATTTGGCAGAAATTCAAACACTTGGAAGCTAAAGACCACTCTGCTCAAGAATGTTTGGGTCAACCAGGAAATCAAAGAAGAACTTAAACAATTCATGGAAATCAATGAGAACAAAAACATATCGGTCCAAAACCTATGGGATACTGCAAAGGCAGTCCTAAGGGGGAAATACATAGCCATCCAAGCCTCACTCAAAAAAATAGAAAGATCCCGAATTCACCAACTAACTCTACACCTTAAAGAACTAGAGAAAAAGCAACAAACGACACCTAAGCCACGTGCTAGAAGAGAAATAATTAAAATTAGAGCAGAAATCAATGAATTAGAAACCAGAAACACAGTAGATCAGATCAACAAAACTAGAAGTTGGTTCTTTGAAAGAATTAATAAGATCGATAAACCACTGGCCAGACTTATCCAAAAGAAAAGAGAAAGGACCCAAATTAATAAAATTATGAATGAAAGGGGAGAGAGCACGACTAACACAAAGGAAATAGAAACAATTATTAGAAATTATTATCAACAACTATATGCCAATAAACTGAGCAATCTGGATGAAATGGAGGCCTTCCTGGAAACCTTTAAGCTGCCCAGACTGAAACAGGAAGAAATTGACAACCTGAATAGGCCAATAACCAGTAACGAGATTGAAGCAGTGATCAAAAACCTCCCAAAAAACAAGAGTCCAGTGCCTGATGGATTCCCTGGGGAATTCCACCACACATTCAAAGAAGAAATAATACCTATTCTACTGAAGCTGTTTCAAAAAATAGAAACAGAAGGAAAAC
>NW_025410445.1:3229-7506 GCF_002201575.2 Neomonachus schauinslandi
TTTCAGACTGATATCCATGATGAATATGGATTCCAAAATCCTCAACACAATCCTAGCTAATAGGTTCCAACAATACATTAAAAGGATCATCCACCATGAAAAAGTGGGATTTATCCCCGGGATGCAAGGGTGGTTCAACATTCACAAATCAATCAATGTGATAGGACACATTAATAAGAGGAGGGAAAAGAACCATATGGCCCCCTCAATTGATGCAGAAAAAGCGTTTGAGAAAATACAACATGCTTTCCTGATTAAAAATCTCCAGAGTATAGGGATAGAGGGAACATTCCTCAAGCTCATAAAATCCATCCATGAAAAACCCACAGTGAATATCATCCTCAATGGGGAAAAGCTGAGAGCCTTTCCCTTAAGATCAGGAACACATCAAGGATCCCCATTCTCGCCACTATTGTTCAACATAGTACTAGAAGTCCTAGCAACAGCAATCAGACAACAAAAAGAAATAAAAGGTATTCAAATTGGCAAAGAAGTCAAACTCTCTCTTTTTGCAGACGACATGATACTTTATGTGGAAAACCCAAAAGACTCCACCCCCAAATTACTAGAACTCATCCAGCAATCCAGTAATGTGGCCGGATACAAAATCAATGCACAGAAATCAGTTGCTTTCTTATACACAAACAACGCAACTGTAGAAAGAGAAATTAGTACCAAAAACCATAAGATACCTTGCAATAGCACCAAAAACCATAAGATACCTTGGAATAAACCTAACCAAAGAGGTAAAAGATCTATACTCTAGGAACTACAGAACACTCATGAAAGAAATTGAAGAAGACACAAAAAGATAGAAAAATATTCCATGCCTATGGATCAGAAGAATAAACATTGTTAAAATGTCTATGCTACCCAGAGCAATCTATACCTTCAATGCCATCCTGATCAAAATTCCAATGACATTTTTCAAAGTGCTGGAAAAACAATCCTAAAATTTGTATGGAATCAGAAAAGACCCTGAATTGCCAGGGAGATGTTGAAAAAAAAAAAAACAAAGCTGGGAGCATCAAGTTCCCTGATTTCAAGCTATATTACAAAGCTGTGATCACCAAGACAGCACGGTACTGGCACAAAAACAGACATATAGACCAGTGGAACAGAATAGAGAACCCAGGTATGAACCCTCAACTCTATGGTCAAATAATCTTCGAAAAAGCAGGAAAAAACATGCAATGGAAAAAAGCCAGTCTCTTCAATAAATGGTGCTGGGAAAATTGGACAGCCACATGCAGAAGAATGAAACTCGGCCATTCTCTAACACTATTCACAAAGATAAACTCAAAATGGATGAAAGACCTCAATGTTAGATAGTAATCCATCAAAAACCTATAGGAGAACATAGGCAGTAACCTCTTTGACATCAGCCACAGCAACTTCTTTCAAGATAACATCTCCAAAGGCAAGTGAAACAAAAGCAAAAATGAACTTTTGGGACTTCATCAAGATGAAAAGCTTCTGCACAGCCAAGGAAACAGTCAACAAAACAAAGAGGCAACCCACAGAATGGGAGAAGATATTTGCAAATGACACTACAGACAAAGGACTGCTATCCAAGATCTATAAAGAACTTCTCAAACTCAACACCCAAAAAACAAATAATCAAGTCAAAAAATAGGCAGAAGACATGAACACTTTTCAAAAGAAGACACACAAATGGCTAACAGACACATGAAAAAAATGTTCATCATCATTAGCCATCAGGGAAATTCAAATCAAAAGCACATTGAGATACCACCTTTCAGCAGTTGGGGAATGGCAAAAATTGACAAGGCAAGAAACAACGAATGTTGGAGAGGTTGTGGAGAAAGTGGAACCCTCTTACACTGTTGGTGGGAATGCAAGTTGGTACAGCCACGTTGGAAAACAGTGGGGAGGTTCCTCAAAAATTTAAAAATACAGCTACCCTATGACCCAGCAATTGCACTCCTGGGTATTTACCCCAAAGACACAGATGTAGTGAAAAGAAGGGCCATATACACCCCAATGTTCATAGCAGCAATGTCCGCAATAGCCAAACTGTGGAAAGAGCTGAGATGGCCTTCAACAGCTGGATTGATAAAGAAGATGTGGTCCATATATACAATGACATACTACTCAACCATCAGAAAAGATGAATACCCAACTTTTACATCAACATGGATGGGACTGGAAGAGATTATGCTAAGTGAAATAAGTCAAGCAGAGAAAGTCAATTATCATAGAGTTTCACTTATTTGTGAAACATAAGGAATAGCATGGAGGACATTAGGAGAAGGAATGGAAAATTGAAGGGTGGAAATCGGAGGGGGAGACGAACCATGAGAGACAATGGACTCCGAGAAATAGACTAATGGTTTTAGAGGGGAGGGGGGTGGGGGATGGATTAGCCTGGTGATGGGTATTAAGGAGGGCACGTACTGCATGGAGTACTGGGTGTTATATGAAAACAATGAATCGTGGACCACTACATCAAAAACTAATTATGCATTGTATGGTGACTAACATAACATAATAAACTAAACTAAACTAAACTAAACTAAACTAAAAAGTAAACTAAACTAAACTACACTAGAAAACAAACAAACAAACAAAACCCTGAAGATCTACTTTTAACAAGAGATAAAGGTTAAGGGTAGGGACCACTAATCAGAAAATGGGAATGACTACACTTTTGTTCTTTTCTATTTTTTAACTTTAAAATGTAAAATGTGAAAACCAAACACCCCACTAAAAAGGAGAACTACAGGCCAGTATCTCTGATGAACATGACTAGCAAATCAAACTGAACAATACATTAAAAGAATTATTCACCATAATCAAGTGGGATTTATTCCTATGTTGCAGGAGTGGTTCAATATTTGCAAATCAATGTGATACACCACATTAATAAAAGGATAAGAACCATATGATCCTCTAAATGGATACAGAAAAAGCACTTGACAAGAAATATCAACTGTTCTTGATAAAAACCCTCTACAGTGTGGGGATAGATGGAACCTACCTCAATATCATAAAGGCCATACAGGAAAGACCCACAGGTAATATCATCCTCAATGGGGAAAAACTGAGAGCTTTTCCCCTATGGTCAGGAACAAGACAGGGATATCCACTCTCACCATTACTATTTAACAGTACTGGCAGTCTTAGCCTCAGCAATCAGACAACAAAAAGAAATAAAAGGCATCCACGTCAGCAAGGAAGAAGTCAAACTTTCACTATTTGCAGACAACGTGATACTCCATGTAGAAAACCTGAAAGATTCCACCAAAAAATTGCTAGAACTAATACATGAATTCAGCAAAGTCACAGGACATAAAATCAACATATAGAAATCTGTTGCATTTCTATACACCAATAATGAAGTAGCAGAAAAAGAAATCAAGGAATTGATACCATTTGCAATTGCATAAAAATAAGATACTTAGGAATAAACCTAACCAAAGAAGTAAAAGGTCTTTTTTCTGAAAACTACAGAACACTTGTGAAAGAAATTGAAGAGGACACAAAGAAATGGAGAAACATTCCATGCTCATGGATTGGAACAAGCATTGTTAAAATGTCTATGCTACCCAAAGCAATCTACACATTGAACACAATCCCTATCAAAATACCACCAGCATTTTTCACAGAACTTGAACAAACTATCGTGAAATTCATACGAAACCACCAAAGACTCTGAATAGCCAAAGCAATCCTGAACAAGAAAAAACATAGCTGGGGGCATCATGATTCTGGATTTCAAGCTACATTACAAAACTGTAGTTATCAAGACAGTATACTACTGGCACAAAAACACATAGATCAATGGAACAGAATAGAAAACCCAGAAGTGGATCCACAACTACACAGTCAACTAATCTTCTATAATACAGGAAAGAATATCCAATGGATATTTAACAAATGGTTTGAGAAAACTGGACAGCAACATGCAGAAGAATGAAAGTGTACCACCTTCTTACACCACACATAAAAGTAAATTCAAAATGGTTGAAGGAATGAAGTGTGAGACGGGAAGCCATCAAAATCCTGGAGGAGAACATTGGCAGCAACCTCTTTGACCTTGGCTGGAGCAGCTTCTTACTAGACACATCACCAGAGGCAAGGGAAACAAAAGCAAAAATGAACTATCGGGACTTCATCAAGATAAAAAGCTTGTGTGCAGTGAAGGAGAAAAAACTAAAAGGCAGCCTATGGAATGGGAGAAGATATTTGCAAATGGCATATCTGATAAAGGGTTAGTGTCCAAAATCTATAAAGAACTTACCAAACTCAACACC
>NW_025410446.1:0-7497 GCF_002201575.2 Neomonachus schauinslandi
GTCCTACCTGGGCAGTCAGGCACTTGGAGGGGGATGGGGGTTCTACTTGGAGGAAAGTTTGCATGTCCAAACCTAGCAGATCTGTTTTTCCCCAAATCTTTTATTTACTAAAATGTGGAGATTATACTATTCTTGGGGATGGCCTACCCCTCAAACCAGGCGTTTCTGCCTTAGCACTGCTGACACTTGTTAGAACTGCCCTGTGTACTGTGGGGTGTTAGCAGCATCCCTGCCTGGCCGGCACCACCCGATGCCTGGCACCCCTACCCCTACCATCTGGGCTGGCTGCTCTCCTGCGGAATGGCCTTCTTGGAACCTGCGCACACCTCCCCCCTGCTGGAAGGCATCTTGCCCCCAACCAGCTTTGGAATTGATCCAGATGGTGTCCCTCCATACTTGGATCCCGTGAGGTCACCTACGCCTTGGAGCAAGGGCGAGACGCTTGGCCTGGGTGCCTCTAAAAGACAGGGACTTGTCAAGCTCTATTTCTGGACAGAAGGGAGTTTAAAGGGATTCTGTATTCCTTCTGAACACACTTTCTTTTTCAAAGGAAAGTTCCAGTGTCCCTTAACAGTAAAAGATAAGGACTTCTGCACCTGGGCAGTCAGGCAGTTGGGGGGTGGGGGGGTGGGCAGGGCACAAGGGGCGAGACCCAGGCCACGTGAGAACTCTGGAGGCCACTCATTTCTCCTTGGTCTCTGCCTCTGGAACTTTTCAGAGACCAACACTACCTTCCACACAGGGCCCTGCAAAGCTGTCTGCTTGCCTCAAAAGAAAAAATGAAGGGCAATCTAAAGCCAACTCACAATCTCCCCGTGCACACACACACACCCTTGGCTGCTGGGAGCCTCCCTCCAGAACTCTGCCCTAGGAGGGCCCTGCCGTGGAGGGGGCTCCTCGAGGGCCGGCTTCACAGGACCCCCAGGTGAGTCCCTGACCTGCCTAGTTCCGCTACCCACAGCCTCTCCTGGCACACTGCTGGTGTCTCCACTCCACACGGGGTTCTCCTTAGAACACCCACCCACAAAATGCCTCCAGAACCGGGGACCAGCCCCACAACTCAGGTCATCAAGACTCTGCACTACTCTGGAGTGTGAATCAGTCTGGGCTCCCACCCAAAACTCGCCATGTCAGAGGCTTGATGTCAAAAACACTCAGCTAATCCATACGTCAGGAGAAATGCCAGGGGCACACATTTCCAGTTACAGCCCCAACGGCAGCACACAGAAGACGAGCACGTCAGGGAGCTAGGACCGGGGTCCATCCGACCTGTGACCATTCTCAGGGCACGCTTGTTCCCTTTGCTCAGACACAGTTCCTGAGAACTAATGGGACACCACACGTCCAATACCCGCCACACCCAGGGGGCCGTCTGCTCGTACCACCATGCCTGCAGCCGCCCATGATGCCACCCAAGAACCCCCACCCCTGCTGCCCTCCCCACCGCCAGGGCACGCCACCCACCTGACAGAGCATGCAGGTCTGACCCCGCGTGCTGGCTGGTCAGCTCGTACTGGAAGCCCGTGGTCCTCCTGCTGATGTCCTGCTGGGGCGCAGCCTCCACGAAAAGGCCGCCGTGCTCAAAGCCAAAGCAGCGCACCTGGCCGGGCCCACGGTCCCCGTCCCGTACCAGCAGCTTCAGTTCTCCAGTTCTTTCCAAATAAATATTGGCCCCTGAGGAGTCCCTGAGGGGCTTGATGCACAGAGTCAGGTGTCGAGAGGGCGGGAAGGTGTTGGGCCGCACGTTGACAATGAGAGCCCCGGTCGGGTACATCCACTCCACGGAGCCCGCAGAGCAGCGCAGATACACCTGCTCCACCTCCTTCCTGTGGGCCTCGTGCGTCAGCCCGCTGCAGAGGGGGCATGCGTCAGCCGGGGCCCGTCACCCCACATGTGCCCCCCACTCACGTGCTGGCCTTTGCCGGCCTAGGTGCCCGAGCAGCCCCTCCCCCACGTGCAGGCTGCTGCTGCCTCTGCCTGCCACATGGGCCATTTCCAGGGAGGGGCAGCCACATGGCCCCACACCCGGTCCCCTCCAGCAGGCCTGCCCCAGAGGGTCATGGTGAGACAGGCCGTGATGTGCGTAGGCAAAGTGTGTCTCAGACCCTCTCAACACCTCAACACGTGCATCTGCTGGCCTTCAAGGGGCACTGGGAGCACGTGTTCTTGAGGCTCCCTGCCATCGTGGAGGCAATGGGTGCCGTGGAAGCAAGGACCACAGAAGGGTAGATCTTCTGGAACATGATCAAGGACACACCCACAGGACCCTACCACCAACCCAAGTTCCAGGTGACCTACTGAGGGCCGGGGATAATGGCAGATTCCCTGAGTGTGAAAACAAGGAGCAGATTCACTTGGTCCAGAGAGTAGCTTTTAAACCAATTAGGAATGTAAGCAATTTGGGGGGTTGGAGATTGTGGGTGAGTTTTGTCTTTGGCACCTTCCAGATAGGCATGTTTGTGTTTTCCTTAAAGTGATGACTTGATGGCTTTTTCATTTGTAAACCTTGGGGTGCCTGGGTGGCTCCATGGGTTGTTGAGTCTGCCCTCAGCTCAGGTCATGATCTCGGGGTCCTGGGATGGAGCTGCCGCCCATTCCCCTGCTCTAAGATTTTATTTATTTATTTGAGAGAGTGAGTGAGTGAGAGAGTGGGAGATAGCACAAGCAGGGGGAGCCGCAGAGGGAGAGGGAAAAGCAGACTCCCCGCTGAGCAGGGAGCCCGATGCAGAGCAGGGAGCCCGACACGGGGCTCGAGCCCAAGACCCCGGGATCATGACCTGAGCCAAAGGCAGACAGTTAACTGATTGAGCCACCCAGGCACCCTCAAATAAATAAAATTTTAAAATAAACCCCAAAGACCCTGCATTGCCAATTGTATTTTTAAAAATAAACTCAAATATCATCAAAGCAAGATACAAAAGTAAGGTAAAGGTCCTCCACAGGGAGAGACACGATAGGGAATGCATGGAGAAGCCACAGGGAGAGAGACAACAAACAGTAAGCAGACAGTTCATCTTCCCAAGGAGAAGTTTTAGAGTGCCGAGTTAATCTCACTCCTAATAAATATTAAACAGGAAAAAATGAAGTGTGCTACACTCTTGGTGAAACAGGTCTGGAGTAAAATCATTACGTTATGTTTTCAAGAAATTGAAACCACCAAAAATGTTAAAGTTTCCCCTACCCCAAATTTTAATGTGAATGTCAGCTTGCGCTAATGCTTACGTCACAGCCACCAAGCAGCCTTGGAACTCAACCAGTGACTTCAACCAAGTGTTTTATTACATGAAATTTGGTTCTGATCAGATCTCAGACAGGTTCATCCACATTCTTAGCATTTTTACGTGTAATAAACAATGCTATATTCAGTGCTCTGGCCTGAGTGAGTTACCAGAAACCCTTTCTACAGAAGAGAAAACACGTAACATATGGTTTGCATTTACTGTTAGTGACTCATGCTCTGGGCTCCAAAAAACCTCACTTTTCATATGACGGCCAGCTGCAGGCTGGGGCTGCAAAGTCATCCTGCAGACCACATCAGAGGGAGGTGTCAAGGAGGTGACCCCCCTCCTAACCCCGCTCCCCGCCCCCGCAAGGCCCTGGGTCACTAGCAGCCAGCTCAGCCTCAGACGCCTACCAGGGCCGCACACGCAGAACAGACTTACAAATTACAGTCAAATAAAACTCATATAAGCTCATCTGACACATATGTGTGGACGAGCATAATTATAGTGCTGTGTGAAAAAATTAGACTAAATGGTGAGTGGTTGACACAGATGACTATAATCAGCTGTGCTCTTATGCAGCCAAAACAAACTTTATCATAGTGTCCCCTCCTCTCCTGTCTCCAGCCTCAAGGGGCAGCTGGACACTTGCCCCATGGCCAGACACCAATCCTCAAAGCTCTCTCCCATAAAAACCATCCTGTCCAAGTCTTCACTTCCCTCTCTGTGTGGGGAGGGGGCCCTGGGGCTCAAGGGAAAGGAAAGCCCATACCAGAGCTTTGGGTCCCTCTCACTGTCACCTAATCCAATCCAATGGGGGGGTCCACCCCCACCCACATCTTGGGCAGGGACAGAGGGAACACTTGTGGGGACAGGTGGCCAACCCATGGCTCCCCAGGGAGAGGCGGACCTGAGTCTGGGGGCTGGACTGCTGTCCCCAGCCTGCACATATCACCTGGACATCTTGTGCAGTACACCTGGCTCCATTTATTCATAAGTCACTCTACTAAAAGAGGGCCAGGAGCAACGTGAAGGTGGACATAGAAGAAATAAGGCACCCCATTACTTCATCCTTTACCTAACGTCTTCACTGGCCCCCAGAGAAGGGTCTACACCCGCCCCAGGGTCCACAGCCAGCATGCGGCTCTGCTCTGCCTCTCCCCTCATGCTCTCCTAAAGCATTGAGGCCACCAAGAGTCCAACCAGGCACTCAACACGGGTGTTCACATAAAGGTCAGTAGCATGTGCTATGCAAGACATCGACTCAGTCCAGAAGACCCAGCGGTCTCTCAGCCTGGGACCCCACTAGATCTTTAATGAAGTCACGGGCTCACAGTCTGTCTAGTTCTTACCAGAAAATCTGGCCAAATCTCTCACCTCTAAGTTTCCAGCATCACAGCAAACCTGAAACACTTCTGTTGATGCAAAATTGCTGCAGGTGCAAAATGTGCCACATTTGTGACATCATTGATGGTGGCGTTTGTGATCTTCACAAAGCATGCAAGCAACATGCTTACCAGACAAAAATAAAATATGGTGGCATTTGTGATCTTCACATAGCATGCAAGCAACATGCTTACCAGACAAAAATAAAATAACTGGTTTCTGATGGGATGAAGCCAAAGAGTACAGAAAAAACCGTGGTTCCAGTCAGCCTCAGGGAGTTGAGAACACTGATTGCTCTTGGGATTATTTAAACTGGGTTCATGCATTGTTCCAAAAAAAGGAGTCTGCAGGTGTCACTCCCCAGGTGGACACACCTAAGGAGCACCTTCATGGAAAGGACAGCAAATTCCAAATTGATATGGGACTTTCTGAAGGGGTCAGTGTGGTGGCAGCAAGGCCCACACCACTCACACTCACAGCCTGCCTCACCTGAGACACCAGAAGTAAATGATCATCTCTTATTTACCAAAGTCAGGAAGAGGGTTCAGATCAAGGGAGAAACCAAAAGGCTATGATAACTGGAGTTAGCTTTCGTTTCCCCACCTAGCAGGAGAACTAGCCCAGGTGTGATGGACCCACAAACCCTGTCAATAATAGTGGGAAAGTTCATGGTCCATCTTTACGACCACAGCCTAATAAAGATCAGGGTGCTGTCCTGCCCCTGCATACGGGATGGGGATTGTAAAACCTCCTGCTTCATTGCTTGGAAAACACCCAGAAACACATTTCAGCCTGTCAAATGTGAGTAGCCAGTGTCATAAAGAGCAACTCCCTTCCTATCAGGGGATCAGAATCTACCCAGCCTATCAGGACTCGCACCACCCTGCGCTGTCTTTAGAACAGCTCATAAAAAGTCATAAATGTTCTGGGGGCCAGCAGGCAAATCAGCACACCCAGGTTCCCACAGCAAGGATCTATCAGCTGATCTGTGAGGCATATTGATAACTGGGGCAGCAATTATAATGCAAGGGGGGCTCATGTCCCAGGAATGTGGCCTGGCCCTGCCTTCTCTCCAGATCCGACTGTGGCAGCCCCTGCGGCCACCCTCTGCCTTTGGGCTGAGTGCAGGACAGCTGGAGAGAGTCCAAGACCAGGGGTATGTTAGCAATGATGGAGAAAGAAGGGCGGCAGGCAAGTGTCCCTGCTTAGCCAGGTAGATAAGAAGATGCAGACACCTGCTTGATCCAGGAGCTGGTTGGCCCTCTGACCAGCCCTCACTCACAGACCCCTCCGATCCCCAGGAGAGGCATCCCCTTCCAGGCAAATAGTCCTCGGAGAGCCTGAAAGGGTGTCAGCTCCTCTGGAAACTCAGGATCCCAGTGTGGGACTGGGTTTGTTTCTGATCTGCTGGAGGAGGACACCCTAGACCTCAGTTTGGGGGTGCACTGATTCATCCAGCAGAAGCTGCAAAACAGGGAGTTTAATTACCAGCGTGGGGGAAAGGGCAGCCCTAGAAGAGTGTGTCAGAGTCAGAGGCTCCCAGCCAGCTCTGTGCTGGCGCCAGCATTCTCCAGGCCAACCCTCCCCCAGAGCTCCAAGCTCATGGCCCCAACCTCAGCTCCTCCATCCCTGCTCTGGTGTGTACAGGGAGAGTTTGTGCAGCAGGGAGAAGGCCACCACAGGCCCAACCTCTGGAGCCCAGGACCCTGGCTCTAGGAGGGGTGGAAAGAAGTAGGGGGCAGGGTAATTGCCAGTGTCCACGGAGAACTGGGTCTGTAAGTACCCAAGATGACCAGCAGCTGCCCTGCTGACGCAGAGCCCAGCACAACCTTCTCGGAAAAACTGTCTTCACTCAAAATAAGCCCGTGATACCCCCCCAGCATGAGGTGTGAAGCCGCGGGAGCCTTCCCATCAGACGTCAAGGCCAAGGGGCTTGGGTGGAGGCCCTGTTCCATCGAACACCCGGACACTGAGACCCGCGGGCAGCCCCAGCCCACAGTTTCAGAGAAGGAGATGCGCATCTCCCTCTGCAAACTCCCTTCACCCGCACAAAACCCGATTTTCCAACTGCGAGCTGCCTGCCGCGGGGCCGAGGGCGCCCTTGGCGGATGGCGGTTTCTCACCCCGAGGAGCTGTGCCCTCAGGCGCCCCGCCCGCGCACACTTGTGACTTGCACTCCTTTCTGCTTGTCACACTTCAGTTTAAAAAAAAAAGTCCTCGCCTGCCACAGCGGAGGGGCGTGGGGAGGGGGGGGTGGTCGCTGAGCCCAGCGCGCGCGCTGCCAAGGGCGGCCTGACCTTCATCGGGTCCCGGGCGGGGACGGGGGTGGGGGGTGCACAGCGGGCCCCGCACTCGGCCCGCGCACAGGTGTCTGCCCACGGGTCTCCGCACGCACAGGCGTGGTCCCCGCCGCGGTCCGCGCCAGGGCCCGGCTCTGTCCATCGAAGCCCTCCGCTCCCTCCCGAGGATCCGCCGGCCCTTCCCGCTCGGCCCTGAGCGCAGGCCCGGCTCCTCCCGCCCAGGGCGCGCAAGTCCTCGCCGCGGGCAGAGCCAGGAAGGGCCGGAGGACCGACCCCCGCCCGCCTCCAATGCGGGGTCGGCGCGGGGCGAGTGAGCTGCCGGGTCGGGGCTGACCCCGCCGCGCGGCGGGTGCACCTCCCCCTGGGCGTCCTCCCGGCCAGGGCACCCGGACGCCGCGGGCTCTTTTGTTCTAGACCCGGGGGCGGGGGCGACGGGGACAGGACTCAGCCGGGAGAGCGGGCCCCCGAGTCCCCTCCCGGGGCCGGCCCGGGGCCGCGCCCCCGCACGGTCGGCGGGCCCGAGAGGGGAGCGCACGCGGAGGGAGGGCAGTAGACCCAAGGGCCGGGGTCGCGCCGCGCGAACTCACCTC
>NW_025410447.1:0-7487 GCF_002201575.2 Neomonachus schauinslandi
AAGTCCTTTCTCCCTCACCATGAACTTCACTATGAATACATCCCAAATATGATTTTTTCATCTTGAAGGAAAGTTAATCTGCTTTCTTTTAAAACATGGCTTCCAGACAATGATGTCAGCAGGCACACTGAGAAATCCATAGATCGTTGGCAATCTGAGCTTCCTGGTGACTGGCCACCCCAATGGGGACAACCTGAGAATGTCCTGGTGATTGGCCAGGACATAGTTGTGACATCACAAGAAGGCATTGTGATGCCCCAGGGCTGTTATAAAAGCCTCACAAAAACTGAAGCTGCACTAAGGAGAGAAATGGCCCTTAGCCACAGCTCTTCCTGCTATTCCTCAAATTCTCTGCCCACTTCTCTGGCCCTGCCCATTCCAAGCCCCTGCCCACACCTCCTGCCATGCACCTGGCAACTCCTAGACCAGTTTCACACTGTGAGTATGGACTGGCTACTCAGGGGCACATTCCCATTTCTCATATGGGAGCGGGACACAGGATATCAGAGCACTGAGGATTCTCCACCACCTGGGCCCCACACCGATGGGTTCAGAACATGGCTCAGCACAGGGACCATGAGTGTTTGAATATCCATCTGATGTGCAAAATGTGTACAATGACTCCAGACTCCTGGCAGAGAGGGAGTTTTATGAAACAAGTAAGTACTGGGAGATGGACTCGCCACATCATTGGACACAGTGCCAGTCCTTGAAACACATGCCTTCAGACCAAAAGCTGTCTGACCTAGCTCAGCACCTGAAATACTACTACTACTAGTACTACTAATTGTTTTAGGATGAAGTGCTCTCAACATTTCTGTTAAGGCCATCTGGTCCAGTATGACATGCAAAGCCCTGTTTCCTTGGTGATCTGCTTAGATGATCTGTGCATTGCTGTGATTGGGGTGTTAAAGTCCCCTCCAATTATTGTATTATTTTCAAAGTATTTCTTTAATTTTGTTATTAATTGGTTTATATATTTGGGTGTTCCCAAGTTAGGGGCATCAATATTTAAAATTGTTAGATCTTTTTGTGGCCTAGACCCCTTTATTATGATATACTGTCCTTCTTTATCATTATTATACTCTGGTTCACTATCTAGTATGTCTGATATAAGGATGGCTACTCCACCTTTCTTCTCATGTCCACTAGCATGAAGAGTGGTTCTCCACCCATCACATTCTGTCTGGTGGTGTTTGCTTCTAAAATAAACCTCCTGTAGACAGCGTATTGATGGGTCTTGTTTTTTTTTGTTTGTTTGTTTTTTATCCAATCTGATAGCTGTGTCTTTTGATAAGGGCATTTAGCCCATTTACATTCAGGGTAACTATTGAAAGATAGGAATTTAGTGCCATTGTATTGCCTGTAAGGTGACTGTTACTGTATATTGTCTTTGTTCCTTTCTGGTCTATGTTGCTTTTAGGCTCTCTCTTTGCTTAGAGGACCCCTTTCAATATTTATTGTAGGGCTGGTTTTGTGTTTGCTAATTCCTTTAGTTTTTGTTTGTCCTGGAAGCTTTTTACCTCTCTTCTATTTACAATGGCAGCTTAGGTGGATATAGCATTCTTGGCTGCATATTTTTCTCATTTAGTGCTCTGAATATATCATGCCTGTCCTTTCTGGCCTGCCAGGTCTCTGTGGATAGGTCTACTGCCAATCTAATGTTTCTACCATTGTAGGTTACAGATCTCTTCTCCCCAGCTGCTTTCAGGATTTTCTCTTTGTCTCTGAGACTCCTAAGTTTTACTATTAGATGTCAGGGTGTTGACCTATTTTTATTGATTTTGAGAGGGGTTCGCTGTGCCTCCTGGATTTTGATGCCTTTTTCCTTCCCCAAATTAGGGAAGTTCTCTGCTATAATTTGCCCCTCTCTCTCTTTCTTCTTCTGGGATCCCAATTATTCTAATGTTGTTTCGTCTTATGCTATCACTTATCTCTCCAATTCTGCCTCCGTGATCCAATAGTTGTTTATCTTTTTCTCAGCTTCTTTATTTTCCATCATTTGTTCTTCTATATCACTAATTCTCTCTTTGGCCTCATTTATCCTAGCAGTTAGAGCCTCCATTTTTGATCGCACCTCATTAACAGCCTTTTTGATTTTGACTTGGTTAGATTTTAGTTCTTTTATTTCTCCAGAATGGGTCTCTAATATCTTCCATGTTTTTTTCAAGCACAGCTAGTATCTTGAAAATCATCATTCTGAACTCTAGTTCTGACGTCATACTAATGTCTGTATTGATTAGGTCCCTGGAGGTCGGCGCTATCTCTTTTTCTTTTTGTTGAGGTGATATTTTCCATCTAGTCATTTTGTCCAGAGGAGAATAGATGAATGAGAGAACAAAATGCTAACGGGGTAACAATGTCGCCAGAAAATATACACTGAACAGATCAGAAAAGACCTGAATCCAGGGGAAAAGAAAGGGAAAGGGAAAAAAAAAGAGAAAAAGATAAAGATAAAAACAAACAAAAACAAAACAAAACAAAAACAGAATATGATCAAATATGATCAGGATGGTGCATAGATCAGTGCCACACATTACTTTTTGGGAGTGTTTTGTTCTGTTAGAAGAAAGTGCCTCCCAAAATTTTAACGACAGAAGAACTTATATATGTACAAACATAAGGATTAATACTATGAAGGGATGGGGTATGAGTGTAAAGACGAAAGTTATAAAAGATTTTATAAGAGGAATTTATAAGATAAGAAGTTAGTTGAAAAAAAGAAAGAAGAGGATTTAAAAAAAAGGGGGGGAGAGAATGTGATCAGGCAGGAGACTAGAACAAAGACATACACTAGAGATTTAGGGTATACTTTGGTCTGTTAGAAGAAACTGTATCTCAAAATTTAAAAGAGAGGACAACTTATATATATACCAAAAAAAGGGTAACTACTATGAAGGGATAGAATATGACTCTAAAAATGAAAAATAAAAAAATATTTGGTTTAAAAAAGGGATTAAAAGGATGTTGTTTGAAAAAAGGAAAATGAAAAATTTAAAAAAAAGACAGTTAAAAAAATTAACTTTGAAAAGCTAAAGAGGGCGCCTGGGTGGCTCAGTTGGTTAAGCGACTGCCTTCGGCTCAGGTCATGATCCTGGAGTCCCGGGATCGAATCCCGCATCGGGCTCCCTGCTCGTCAGGGAGTCTGCTTCTCCTTCTGACCCTCCCCCCACTCATGCTCTCTGTCTCTCACTCTCTCTCTCTCAAATAAACAAATAAAATCTAAAAAAAAAAAAAAGCTAAAGAATCATAGTAAAAAAGTCATGAATTCTATCTGCAGTATTCCCCTAGCGCTGGAGTTCTGCCGTTCTCATTGATCGGTAAACGTGGTCTTGGCTGGCTGTTCTCGCTGATCTTCTGGGGGAGGGGCCTGTTGCCATGGTTCACAAATGTCTTTGCTGCTGGTGGAAGTGCCTCGCCCTTGCCAGTCTGGGATAAGTAATCTGCTCGAGTTTGCTCTCTGGTAGCATTTGTTTCCTGCAAGCTTCCCGTAGAGCCTGGGAGGACGACAGTGAAAATGGTGGCCTCCCAATCTCTGCCCCATAGGAGCCGAGAACTCTGGGCCCCACTCCTCAGTGTGCCATCAGAGAAAAGCAGTCAATCACTCCCTTCTACCCGGTCTGGGTGCACACTGTGCTCACCCAGCCTGTGACTGAGCATTTCTCTGGCACCCGACCCCATGTGGAGGCTCCAAACCCAGCAGATCCCTGCAGTGCGCTCCCGCGCTGCTCCTCCCAGGGGAGGAAGGGAGTCTCCCCGGATCTGCCACTTGTTGGGTCCCTGCTGGAGAAGCAATGGCCCGACTGTGCTGTGGATCATGGTTCGTGGCAACCCCGAGCTGAGAGCCCAATCCTCGACTCCATCTCTGCAGCTGCCTCTCCTGCTCCGATACCTGGGAGCTCTGCTGCAGTCAGGCACCCCCGGGCTTTCTGTGACCCGGAGGGTCCTGAAACCATACTGTTCCAGTGAGGGTTCCATCCCCTGCTTAGCCACTGGAGCTATATCCCTCAGTGGAGCAGACTTTTAAAAGTTCTGATTTTGTGCTCCAAGGCTCTATCACTTGCCAGAAGCGGCCAATGGAGGTCCCCTCCCCCACCATCTATCCTCCCAAATATCGCCTCAGATTCACTTCTCCACACATCCTACCTTCCAGAAAGTGGTTGCTTTTCTGTTCAGAGAGTTGATGCTATTCTTTTCTTCAATCTTGTGTTGAGTTTGTAGGTGTTCAGAATGGTTTGATCCCTATCCACCTGATTTTCTGGGACCAGACAAAATCCAGGTCTCCTACTCCACCCTCTGGCTTTGCGCTCACATAACCTTTCTTTGCAGGTGTGCATGGAGAGTGAAAGTTCTCTGTGTCTCTTCTCATAAGCATGCTAACCCCATCATGAGAATCCTAACCTTGTGACCTAACTCAACCTATGTTTCTCCCAAGGTGCCAGGTCCAGTTTCATAGGGGTTAGAACTGAAACATGTGAGTGGGATGGGGGATCAAATTTAGTCTATATCATGTGTCTTGACAGATGTCTTGGGGTTCCCTCTGTTTGGGTTTTGTTCATTTTCTTCAATTTTAGGCTCAGGTTTTATGTCAAATTTGGGAGATGATCAGCCATGTTTTCTTAAAATATTCTTTTTTTTTTTCCTTTACATTTCCTTGAAATACTTTTTAATCCCTCCTTTTCTTTTTTTCTCATTCTGGGATTCTTGTGACATGAATAGATTTTTGTTTTTGTAGATTTTTTTTCTCTCCATTGTTCATATGAGATACTTTCTGTTGTTGTACCTTCAAGGTACTGACTCTTTCCTCTGTCATCTACATTGTCCTACTGAGCCAATTTACTGCGTTGCAAAAATTTTAGTTATATTTTTTTCAGTTCTAATGGTTAATTATGTTCTTTTTTATATCTTTCTGTCCTGAGACTTACTTTCATTTGATTCAATCCCAACTGCAATAGATTATTGAAGCATTTTTATAATGGTTCCTTCCAAACCCATTGGAAATCCCAACATCTCAGTCATCATTGATCTTGGCGAACTTTGGATTGTGTGGCATATTCAAGATGACATTTTTCTGGACATTGGCATGGTTAATGTTCTAAATTATCCATCTTGCATATTTGGGGTGTGATGTCATGTGACTCTGGATCATCTTCATTCTGGTGTGTGAGCAGGTGGTGGGTCTACAAGAGTGTGGCTAGTATGGGAAGGCCCAGTTATGTGCTCAAACAAGAAGAAGCAAACTGAAGGCTGGCCAAACATAGCCGTGAAGTTACAGTGTACCTGTGGGGAATCTCACATCTTCCTGTCATTCTTACCAGAAGCTACAGATGAGGGTACATGACAGCTAAAAACATGTTGTTTCCTGAATTTATTTCTGTGCATGGATGAGGCCTTTCTACGGACCCAAAGTCTAGTTGGGAGGGGAAGATTTTAGTAAAAGTGTGTTCCGTGTATGGACGTCATTTGAGAAATTTTGTTTATGTTGGTGGAAGAAGGATGGGCTTACTGAGATGGCTGGCATTGCTGTTGGGCTTGTTCAAAACTCAAGTCAAAGTGGCCCCTCTTACGAGGGTCCTCATCCTAGATTTCGTCCTCGCAGGAGCTGCTGAGGGAGCTCAGGCCTCATAGAAAAGGTGAGCCTGAGCTGGTGGGCTGACTGGTGTGAAATGAGACACAAGTTCCCCTCTCTACTCACTTTTGCAAATGCCAGTTTGGGAATGACCTTTACCCTCATCCAAACCATCACAGTGGAGTCACAAAGGGAGCATAGCCTGGTAGTCAGCTCACCTGGAAGGCCCAAAGGCTAGTCTCTCCCTCTCTCTTCATCAGCCTGGAGCAGGTGTGGGGTCCTCTCACATCCACTCTGGCACTCTCTAGGGGAAGCAGACCACTCACCACTGAACACAGGACCAGCGGTCTTATGAAGTATTCTCCTTTCAGGCCTACACCCAGGACCATGCCCCGCCCTGCTCCGGCCTCCTCTGGGCTGCAAGCCCAAGGTGGTTGCTTCCTGACTGGCAACCTCTTGCTCTGTTTAGCCAAAGCAGGCCTCTCCTCTTGCATGGGGAAGCCACATCACACAGAACTGCTGGAGTAGGGGTACTTTTCAGATCATCCAATAAGACAGGATGAAGAGAATATCCTTGAACCCCCCAAAGTGCAGATCAGGCATTTCAAACCATCTCTGTTTCTTCCAGAACAGCTCTCTCTACAATCCATCATGACTGACCCCACAGATGGGGGAGTCCATTCACTCAGGGCAAATTAAGACATCTCTTTGGGAAACTCTGTTGCCAAAATTAACCCTGAACATTTCCTTCAAGGTGTGGGTTTCATGAAATGGAAGTGAGCTCCTTAAATGACTCTCTCAAATTCAGCATTTCAATTCCACAGGGGAAAACTGAAGACAGTTTAAACTTGCTCATACTGCACCCCTCAGTTTGGCAGCAGTGGGAGGACCTGACTGCAGGGTGATGAGCTGGAGGGGCTGTTCCAGGTGCAGCTGCAGCCATGCCCTAAGTAGACTCGCCTGAAACAGTGTTCTCAGGGTGTCACACCACACAGTGAGTCTCAAGGGAGTATGGTTGTGCTGCAACTTGTAGAAACCTCAGTAGACCTCTGCTTTCCACTGTGAAAGGGAAGAAAACCCTGTGAGACAATGCTACACAAATCCAGGAATGGTCTCCCCAGTTCAGCTTCACAAATGGCCGCACTCTCCTACTCGCTCATGCCCCAAACCAAAATGCCCTCCTGGACTCCCTTCCAGTAAACACCCGTTTGCCCGGGTTGCTCTCCTCTGCCCATTCAGCTGATGTCCCTGTGGAGGACTGAGTGAAAAACGCAATCCCCTGTATCCCACACTGGTCCTGCTCAGACCTCCTGTGGATTCCTCAGTCTACTGCACCCTCTAGCTCCCCATGTCTGCATGTCACCCCCTTTCACTACCTATCTCCCCTGGAATGCTGCTCCCAAACTCCATGCACCTTACCACTTAGGTTTGACGCAGGAACTCCTCAGAGAACACCTCCCTCTACAAACAAGTCCATCGCCCAGTCCCCTCTGTCCATCCCCTGAGCTCACACACTGGTCCCAGGAGTCACCGACATTGCTTCACTGCACTGTGTCAGTGTCTCTTCAGAATGCTACCTCCATGAGCCCAGGGACGGATCCCCTCCATCTGTTTAGTGTCCAGTAGGCCTTTGGCACTAGTGAATGCACTGCTCTCGAGGGAAGTCACATGGGAAGAAACAATCCAACTCAATCTAGTTGTATGCAATATGGAGTAATATTTGAACAGTAGCTATCCATCCAAGAGTCCCATATGGACCCCCAAATCTTTACTAAGTGCTTCTTCCTTAAAGCATTTTCCTGCTGAGAAGGAGAGAGTACTCCCTGGGACCCAGCCTGAGCCTGCTTTGTTGCTGAGGAAACCATGCACTGAAACCAAAAGCAGATGAGACCTACAGCAGATAGAGCCTCAGGACAGC
>NW_025410448.1:0-7486 GCF_002201575.2 Neomonachus schauinslandi
TGTATCATTCAAAGCTCTTGTTTCCTTGTTGATTTTCTGCTTAGATGGTCTGTCCATTGCTGAGAGTGGAGTATTGAGGTCTCCTACAATTAACATATCGTTATCAATATGACTCTTTATTTTGGTGAACAGTTGGCTTATGTAGATGGCTGTTCCCATGTTGGGGGCATAGATATTTACAATTGTTAGATCTTCTTGTTGGATAGACCCTTTAAGAATGATATAGTGTCCTTCTGTGTCTCTAATTACAGACTTTAGTTTAAAATCTAATTTGTCTGATATAAGAATTGCTACCCCAGCTTTCTTTTAAGGTCCGCTGGCATGGAAGATGGATCTCCATCCCTTCACTTTCAGTCTGGATGTATCTTTAGGTTCAAAATGAGTCTCTTGTAGGCAGCATATGGATGGGTCCTGTCTTTTTATCCAGTCTGCAACCCTGTGCCGTTTTATGGGAGCATTTAGGCCATTCACGTTGAGAGTGATTATTGAAAGGTATGAATTAATTGTCATCATGTTGCCTGTGAAGACGTTGTTTTTGTAGATTGTCCCTGTAAATTTCTGTTGTAGATCACTCTTGGGGTCTTTCTCCTTTTACAGAACCCCCCTTAATATTTCTTGCAGGGCCAGCTTAGTGGTCACATATTCTTTCAGTTTCTGCCAGTCGTGGAAGCTTTGCATCTCTCCATCCTTTCTAAATGACAGCCTTGCCAGATAAAGTATTCTGGCTGCATGTCCTTCTCATTTAGTACCCTGAATATGTCTTGCCAGGCCTTTCTGGCTTGCCAGTTCTCTGTGGATAGGTCTGACGTTATTCTGATGTTCCTCCCTCTGTACATAAGGAATCTCTTCCCCCTAACTACCCTTAAAATGGTTTCCTTGGTTCTAAGACTTGTGAGTTTTACTATTACATGCTGGGGTGTTGGCCTGTTTTCCTTGATCTTGGGGGGGGTCCTCTCTGCCTCTAGGACTTGAATGTTTGTTTCATTCCCCAGATTAGGGAAGTTCTCAGCTACGATTTGCTCAAATACATCTTTTAGTCCTCTCTCTCTCTCCACTCCCTCCGGGATTCCAATTATTCTGACATTGGAATGCTTCATGGTGTCACTTATTTCTCTGATTCTATTTTCATGGATTCTGAGTTGTTTTTCCCTGGCCTCCTCTTTTCCCTTTTTATCTATTATATTGTCTTCCAGGTCGCTTATTCGTTCTTCTGCCTCACTTACCCTAGCTGTTAGATTATCTAGATTTGATTGTATCTCATTGATAGCATTTTTAAGTTCTGCCAATTCACCTTTCATTTCTGCCTTTAGAGACTCTATGTTGCCATTAATTGGTTTCTCCATTCTAGCCATTGTCTTCACAATTGCTAGCCTGAATTCCATCTCCGACATCTTGGTTATATCTGCATCCATTTGTAAATCTTCAGCATAAGTCATGATCTCTGAGTCTTTTCTCTTTGGGGGGTTCCTCCTCCTAGTCATTCTGTTGATGGGTGTTTGAGAGAACGTTTGGAGTCCAAATTATTGACCAGAACCCAAGAAGATGCACCTGTTTTCTTGGGACTTTAGGGTTGCTGGCCTCTTGTTTTCCCAGCCTGTCTTCTGCGGGAGGGGCCTGCCGCACTGTTACTCAGGCAACCCTGTTTGGGCGGAGTTGCCCTGCCCCCCTGTGGCGGGGGATGGGCTCAGTGGGAATCAGTTTTTGGGGCTTTTGTTCTCTGGCACCTTTCCCTGGCGGCTTTCCTCATCTCTTCCGTGAATCAGAGCAGAAGAGACCGTTCCCGCTGCCTGAGAGCAGAGAGACCGCAGTCTGTTCTTCAGTGAGCTCTCCAGGCCACACCGTCTCCGTTTCTGTCCATGCTGCTATAAACTGCAGTGGCCTGGGTTGTGCGCCCCTCTGCAGTGCTCCCAGTCCTGCCTCCAGGTCGGGCACGGTCTCTGCCCTTTGTGCTTCTAAAACCTCCAGGTGCTCCCAGTCATGCGTGCAACCCCGCTGCTCCAGGTTTCTGCCCCAGGGGCTGCCCTAAAGTCCTTTCCCAGCCGCTACCAGTCTGCGAGTCTGTGCCCCATCCCCAGCATGCGAGGCTTTCGCTCACCGGCGGTGTAGGATCCCCACGGCCAGGAACCCTCCCGCTGCCGTTTATCCTCCAGTATCTGCCTGTGGAATCAGGGCTCCTTGCTTCATACCTCAAAACCAACCGCCTGCGATATTCTGTTTGTAGAGATCTAGATCTTCTTATATCTCAGGCTGGTTTCGTGGGTGCTTAGAGTGGTCTGGTAGATATCCAGCTCAATTCCCGGGACCAGTTGAAATAGGGTCCCCTATTCCTCCGCCATCTTTCCCCCCTCGATCATATGGTTCTTATCCTTTCTCTTATTGTTGTGATGTATCACATTGATTAATTTGCAAAGACTGAACCACCCTTGTAGCCCAGGAATAAATTCCCTTGATCGTTGTGAATGATTTTTTTAATGTATTATTGGATTTGGTTTGCTAGTATTTTGTTGAGAATTTCCACATCTGTGTTCATCAGAGATATTGGCCTGTAGGTCTTTTGTGTGTGTGTTTGTGTGTATATGTGTTTGTCTGGTTCTGGAATCAGGGTAATGCTGGCCTTAGAATGTATTTGGAAATTTTCCTTCCTTTTTTTTTGGAATAGCTTGAGGAGAATAGGTGTTAACTCTTGTTTAAATGCTTGGTAGAATTCGCCTTAATGCCTTCTGCTCCTGGGCTTTTGTTTTTTGATTACTGTTTCAAATTATTTTTTTGCTTATTATCAGTCTGTTTAAATTTTCTATTTCATCCTTTTTCAGTTTGGTAATTTATATGGTTCTAGGAATTTATCCATTTCTTTTAGGTTGTCCAACTTTTTGGCATATAGTTTTTCATAATAATCTCTTATAATTATTTGTATTTCTGTCGTATTGTTTGTGATTTCTCCTCTCTCATTTGTGATTTTATTTGGGTTCTTTCTCTATTCTTTTTGATAAGTGTGGTGAGCAGTTTATCAATTTTATTCATTTTCTTCAAAGAACCATCTCCTTATTTCTGTTCTATTGGGTTTTTTTAGTTTCTATCTCATTTATTTCTCTTCTAATATTTATTATTTTCTTCCTTCTACTGACTTTAGGTTTTGTTTTGTTTTGTTTTCTGGTTCCTTTAGGTATAAGGTTAAGTTCTTTATTTGAGAAAAATCTCAAATCTTGAGTTAGGCCTGTATTTCTATAAAATGCCCTCTTCAAACTGCTTTTGTTGCATCTCAAAGGTTTTGGACCATTGTGTTTTCATTTTCATTTGTGTCCATATTTTTTAAAATTTCTTCTTTGATTTCCAGCTTGATCCATTCATTCTTTAGTAGTATGTTATTTAACATCCATGTATTTGTAGTCCTTCCTGATTTTTTTTTCTTGTGGTTGACTTCTAGCTTCATAGCATTGCGTTCAGAAAAGATGCATGGTATTACTTCAGTCTTCTTGAATTTGTTGAGGCTGATTTTGTGGACTAATATGTGACCTATTCTGGAGAATGTTCTGCATTGCACTTGAAAAGAATGTGTATTATACTGTTTTAGGATGGAATGCTCTGAATATATCTGTTAAATCCTTCTGGTTTGGTGTATCATTCAAAGCCATTGTTTCCCTATTGATTTCTGTTTAGATGATCTCTCCATTGATGCAAGTGGGGTGTTAAGGTCCCCTATTATTATTGTATTATTTTCAATTGGTTCCTTTATGTTTGTTATTAACCGTTTTATGTTTTTGGGTGCTCCTATGTTGGTTGCATAAATATTTATAATTGCTATATCTTCTTGTTGGATTGTCCTTTTTATTGATATAGTGTCCTTCTTTGTCTCTTCTTACAGTCTTTGGTTGAAAGTCTAGCTTGTCCAAAATAATAATCGATACTCTGGTTTTCTTTTCAAATCCATTGTCATGATAGATATTTCTCCATCCCCTCACTTTCAATCTACATGTGTGTTTAGGTCTAAAATGAGTCTCTTGTAGGCAGCATATAGATGAGTCTTGTTTTTTTACCCATTTTGTCACCCTGTGTCTTTTGGTTGGTGCATTTAGTCCATTACATTCAAAGTAATAGATGTGTATTTATTGCCATTTTATTACTTCTTTTGTGATTGTTTCTGAAGATTTTCTCTGATCTTTTCTTGTCTTTCTTTCATATTTTGCTGCTTTTCTTTAGTGATATATTTGGATTTCTTTCCCTTTATTCTTTGCATGTTTCTTAGTGATTTTGATATGTAGTTACCATGAGGTTTATATATAACCTCTTCTGCATATAGCAGGCTATATTAAGTTGATGGTCATTTAAGTTTGAACCCATCCTTTCCTCCACTCCTTCCCACATTTTAGACATATGTTATTATATTTTATATGCTTTTATGGGAGTTTCATGACTGATTTCTTACAGAAATACTCATTTTTACTGCTTTTGTGTTTACTACCTTTTTTTTTTTTAAAGATTTATTTATTTATTTTGAGAGAGCGAGAATGAGAGAGAGAGAGAGTACATGAGTGGGGGAGGGTCAGAGGGAGAAGCAGGCTCCTCGCTGAGCAGGGAGCCCGATGCGGGACTCGATCCCGGGGCTCCGGGATCATGACCTGAGCCGAAGGCAGTCGCTCAACCAACTGAGCCACCCAGGCGCCCTGTTTACTACCTTTATACTATTACTTTGGTCTCTCCTTTCCACTCAACGGGTCCCCTTTAAAATTTCTTTCAGAGCTGTTTTAGTGATCATGAACTTCTTCAGTTTGTTTATTTATTTATTTATTTTTGTCTGGGAAACTCTATCTCTCCTATGCTGAATGATAGCCTTGCTGGATAGAGTATTCTTGGCTGCATATTTTTCCCACTCAGCACTTTGAGTATATCATGCCACTCTCCTCTGGCTTGCCAAGTTTCTGTTGAAAAAATCTTTTTTTTTTTTTTTTTTTTTTGCTAGTCTTATGGTTTTCCCTTGTGTGTTACTGTCTTCTTTTGTCTTGCTTCTTTTAAGACTTTTTTTTAATCACTATATTTTTGCAAGTTTAAGTACAGTATGTCTTGGTGTGGATCTACTTTTGTTGATTTTGATGGGAGTTCTCTGTGTCTCCTAGATCTGGATATATGTTTCCTCCCCAGATTAGGGAAGTTTTCAGCTATGATTTCCTAAAATAAGTTTTCTGTCCCCTTTTCTCTTCTTCTTTTGGGACTTCTATAATACAAATGTTAATACCTTTGATGGAGTGAGTGATATCCCTAGGTCTATTCTCAATTTGAATCATTATTTTTTCTCTCTTTTGTTCAGCTTGATTACTTTCCATTACTCTGTGTTCTAGGATACTACTAATTTGTTCCTCTGCTTCTTCCATCATGCTATTCATTCCATCAAGCATGCTTTGTTTCTCATTTTCTTTACTGAGCCCTTTCACATTTTGTTTACTGAGCCCTCTGTTTACTGAACAACTGTGTTGTTCCTTATCTCTGTGTTAAGGGTCTCACTCATGTCTTCCCATCTTTTCCCAAGCCCTGTGAGTATCCTTATGATCATTGCTTTAAATTCTCTATCAGTCATGTTATTAACATTTTTTTTGCTTAGATGTCTGCCTATATCCTTATACTCTCCATTTGTGATAAATTTCTCTGTCTCCTCATTTTATGTGCCTCTCTGTGTCTGTTTCTCTGTGTTAACAAAGTCAGCTATGTCTTCTGGTCTTGAATGTGGTGACTTTATGAAGAAGAGGTCCTGGAGTGCCCTGCAGTGCAATGTCCCCTATTCATCAGAGCCTGGCACTTCAGGAGAGTACCCTGTCTGTTTTTTACGCTCTGCTGTTGTGTCTGAGTCACTTTTCCTTTCAGTAGAGTCATCTGCGGTGACTCTCTGCCTGGTGGTGGGGAGGTATGATTGCCCTCTGTGGTGTTAGTGGGACCCAGGCAGGCCAGCTCTGTGGGTGATGTGCCCACTAGGGAACTGGGAGCACGTTGGCAGTGTTAGTAAAATTTGCTTTGGGACACTAGTCCTATGCTGGATCCCCTGAATTTCTGCAGCAGCTGGGGGTGTGAAGCTTGGCACCATGCATGATGTTGTTTTGGTGCGGCTGGACTGTGCTGGGCTTGGTATGCAAAGGTGGCCCAGGTGCACATTTGGGCCCAGGGAAGTAGGTGGGCACTATGTGCTGCAGCAGCTGTGCACTCAGTGGCTGGGTGGGGGCACATGCACATCTTTAAGAAGATTTGCCCTAGGCCCTGGGCCAAAGCTACAAGTGTCTGTGCAGCCCTGCCTCTGACAGGTGGCTCTGTGTTTATGCTTGGAGGTGGGGGAGGAAAATGCAGGCTGCCAGCTCCCTTGTTTTCACAGAAGTCCCTCAACACGCTCTGAAATCAGTATGAACAAATCTGTCTCCTCTTTGCCCACCATTGTACACACTGCCTTTTTAATGTTGCCTCTCTACACAGGTTGCTGTCTCTTTAAGGGTGGTGACCTAGCTGAGTCAGCTGACTTTTGAAGCTCCAGGCCCCAAATCCCACTGGTTTTAAAAACTCATGGAATTCAGCCCGTCTGGTTTTTAAAGCCAAACTTTATGGGGATTAGTCTTCCATATGTGTGCTCCGTGGTGCGAGGGCCTGTTTCTCTGTCCTCTGCATGCACACAGCTCCCTCCCTCCTGGGGAAGCCTCCCTCTGCCTTTCTGACCTTCCTAACCTTCCAGATGCAGCTTCTTCTCTATATTTAGTTGTGGAGTTTGTTCTGCCAGTCTTTGGATTGCTCTCTGGGTTACTGACTTGGATATGGATGTTATCTAGTTTAAACATGGGATGGGATGAGCTGTTCAGGGTCCTCCTAGTCCACCGTCTTCCTAAGTTCCTGGCAATTTTCAATGTCTTTGGTGGCAAGTTTAACATTTGCCCTGATCAGTATAGAATTCTATGTATAATCTGCATTGAAATATATTATTTTCTGGTCGCTTTTTATTAAATATGTATGTACAGAACTTATTGTAGTGTTCTGGAATACTTATTGGTTAACCATATCCATTTAAAATATTCTAGTACCAGCACTTCAGTTACATATTTCTTATGAGTTTTCAAGCCAATTTTATAAATTCAATCAATCAGTCAAGTTGACTAAGTTGCTTCTCCAAGTGAAAATTAACTGACCTCTGACTGGTAATGTGTTGTTATTTGAGTTGGCATAAAGAGGAAATAGACTTTGGCAAGGCTTTCAATGATGAGTAAGATTTGTTAATGTAAAGAGGAAAAGGGTTATTTTAGGAGGAAGGTGAAAATGAGCAGTGGTATTTTTTGGGATCCCTTAGGCAGCAAGCATCTTGAAAGATAATAATGGAAGATGAGGCTGGAAATCTAGATTAAGTCCAGACTAAGGAGGGCTTTTGAATATCACGTGAAGAATTTTCAGCTATGTTTTTTGTGTTTCAGGAAGATTACTTTTTTTTTTTTTTTTTTTTTTTTTTTTTTTTTTTTTTTTTTTTTTT